>NC_041383.1:468591182-468641640 GCF_002162155.2 Triticum dicoccoides | reverse complement strand
AGTGGCCAGAAGAGTGTGATGGCAGTAGAACAGTGCAACCACGCTTACCGGTATGGGACGGTCCTAACTGGGTCTATTGTTGTGCCTCTCGCTGGTGCCTCCAATGAGGGAAGGTTATGGGCGCGCGCTACCCCGATCAGGTAGGTGGACATAAGCCTTGTGTGCCTGTTGCTATTGTTATGTGCACATGTCCCCGTGTGGGATCGTTTATGTTTGGCCATGACAGTGGTTTGAGGTGTCTTGAGGTAGACACGGGGCCACCCATGACTTAGCCCAGAGGGGAGTGAGTCGGAGTGGCCGGCAGGGTGTCATGGCAATAGAACGGTTTTGTCGGAACGCTGTTGGTCCACCCGAATGGGAGTGCGAGGCCATGGGTTCCGTAGTGTGGGTACAGTGTACTAACCTATGCAGAGTGTGTATTAAATCTATCGATAGCCGCGCCCGTGGATAAGGGCCCAGTTCGAAAGTAGGGTACACCATGAGTCAACAGTAATAAGAATAACTTGATTAATGACAACTCGTGGTTGTGATCGTCATAAGGACCACGGGCCAAGTGTTGGTCGTGGTTGTGATTGCCGTAAGGATCACGGTTTGAGACCAAGTGTTGGTCGTGGTTGTGATCACCATAAGGATCACGGTGGTATCGAGGATACCGAGTCGTTGTATATTTGTGATGTTGTGCGAGAATCGTGGGTAAAGATCAAGCTCCTTGTGGTCATTTAATGATTGCTACAGTATTGTTTATACCAAGCTTGATTTGATCCTGAGATGATTGCGTGATGTCCAAGGTTGGTAAGTGGTGCATGTAGTGTCATCATGTTGCATGATAGTATTTTCAGATTAATATGTTCATGCCATGTTCATGTTGTGTTAACTGTATCATGTTCAAGTTGTTAATGCTATATTGTTCTGATGATATCATGTTAAATTCTGCTTAACCTGTAATTGCCATGATGTTGTTTGCCTTGAATGCTTCTGGTTAATGTGAGCTTGCAAGTACATTCAATGTACTGACTTGGTGTTTCATGCCAGTTTGCAGGTCATGCCGGATTTGATTGCTTGCTTGTCTTGGTTTCTGTTCGTGCGAGCTAGGATAAGCGTTCCAGCCAGAGTCCGTGTGGAGTGGAGTTCACCACCGTCGTCGTTGTTCCGCTGCTAGAGTTCTTCTGCTGCATCATGTTGTTCTGCTGCTTGCATAGAGCAACAATGGCACCATAGTGTCGCCGTGCTGATGTAACCTTTGTACCCAATTAGATTGTAATAAAGAGATGGTTTGTTCTGTGCTAAGCAGTGTCGTATTCCAGAAGACTTCATCTCGATCTCTAGCCTAGAATACAGGGTGTCCCGGTTTTCTCTGAGCCGGGGTGCCACAATGTTAAGATGCCATCGCTTGAGGGTAAGGCTTGGGCAGGCTTAAATGGAGATTGGGTTATTTATATTGGGTCCAACTGCGAGTGCGAACTTGTGAATGTGTACACTTGTCACCGGGTTCCGCTTCCAAAAATCTCAGCTGACTGCCTAGAGGTTGAGCACACCGGTATTGTACGCACGTTCAAATACGATCATGGTGACTGTCTTCTATGGAAGATAGCAATTTGTCGAGTTCCCAACCGCTCTTGGAAGTACAAGAACTATGAAGTTGTTTCTATCTTCGACAAGCTTGTTGCCATCCTTCGTGGTTCGACTGGATGGATATTGCTCAAAAATCAGTTTATGTACACGGATGAGTACTGTGATGCAATTCAATACGAGGGCCTTGTGTTTGCTTCCACCACTCATGGCACTATTTTTGCATGGGATCCTCGTAGTTTCGGTATGTTTGTCTTCCACCATAATTATAATTGTTTCATCCACATGCATGCGGGTTAGCAAGTTTCCCTTTACTAATTAACCTTCTTCTTATGTTTCCAAGGTCCTGTGAACATTCCACCACCTATACTTGAAAAATTTTATAACCAAGGGGGATATGACGATGGTGATGATCACGATCATGAGGACGAGCAGCGCGCATATACTAAGTGGCGCCTGGAAACTAATTCCGATGGATCACCTCTTCTTGTGTGTATACATCCCACTGATGATGTTACTACTAAGGAAGCAGGTGTAGTCTCCCATGGTCGCACTCTCCAAACCTATTCCAACACCCATTGCATGGTATTCGGGATGGATACTAGTGTGCTAGCGCCAACACCTTCCCCCTGGTACAGAATTGATAGTCTTGGAGAAAACTCGCTCTTCCTTGGACAAAACTATCTGATGATGGTGAAAGGCGATCCAACTGCTGTTGACACAATGTTACTAGTACCATTTATGAGAAGCAACTGTATCTATACCTCGGACATTTGGGTGGTTCCCTACCCTGGTACTGATATAGTAGGCCGCTTCAGCCTGGATGATCAATCCTGCATTGGTCTCGAGATTGACAATGGATGGCCCGTCCAAGAGAATCACTTGTGGTTCAAAGCAAGCATTTCCAACACCGAGGATTTGTTGAGTTGAAGTTCATTTCATTGCTTGTTATTTGTTGTGTGATGAAAACTTTAGTATTTATAATGTATCCTCGTTGTCGATGTGGGTTGATGACCTGTTGTATGTAATAAAATGATATGCCTGTGATAAACTTACTAAATTTATGAATGGCTTTCGAGTCGCTTCTCTGAGTGAGTGGTGCGACGAGGCAAAAAAATATTTTTCGAATACATAATTGTACGTGCATTGCAACAGGTTATCGGATGAGGCCAATCAACAATAGTAGTACACTATATGTACTAGCTTCACATGCTTTTGTAACATCCCAAATTTTCAATTTCGAATATTATACATTAGATCATCATTGCATATCATATTTTATTGCATTTTGGCTTGATCCTAGAAATTCTACACAACTCAAGGACCCACGGAGAGAGTTGGGGATTTCCTTATCTTCATATTTGAGTTTTCTCAAATTTTGAAAATAGGATCATTTCGTTTTCATTATTTTATCTTTGAATATTTCTATTATAAAAATAAGAGAGAGGGAATAAAATGACTTTCCCAATATAAAGAAATATTTAGGATTTAATAATAAAATCAAATAAGATTTTATTTCAGAGTTTTATCGCTATTTTATTTGAATTTAGGAAAAATGCGCGTTTTCCAAAATTGCATTTTAGGCCCAAATAAATGTTCATCATGTCCGGCTTATTTTTAGAGGATGGGGAAAATTTATTTAGGGATTTTTGGAGTCAGTTTAGTATTTCTTTTCTTTCATTTTCTGCACGTCCGAATTATTTAAAAAAAGTCAACCGACCTACCGGGCCGTGTCCGCCCCGGACTCCTGGCCCGGCCGGCCTTATAAGCCGGGAGGCCGACCCCGCCAGCCCATCTGCCCGCCCTCACAAACCCTAGCACCGACGCCACCCGAACCACCCCGCCGCCGCCGCGTCACCGCGTTGCGCCGCCGCCGCGTCGCCTCGCCTCCTCGTAGCGCCGCCGCCGTCCCGCAGCGCCGCCCCGCTGCCGGATCCCCTCCCCGTCGACACCGCCAGCCCGCCCGGAGCTGCCGCCGACCCCGCCAGACCTCGCCGAGGTAGCCCGCCGCCGTCGCCGGTTTTTGACGTTTAGCCGCCTGGTTTTTAAAAAAACTGCGGTTGTTTTTTTATTAGATCGGTTTAGTTTTTTTTCTGATTTATTTATTTAGCGGACGTTTGTCCATACGTTCATTTTAACGAGTGGTGTTCGTCATTTAGCCGCAGACAGCGGATGTTCGTTCGTTAGCCTGTTCATCCATTTTTTCTTTTTCTCGGACTTTCCGCGATTATTTTCGATCGCGATTTCTGATCCGATTTTCGTTCTAGTATAACTTTTCGCTTGTTTATCGGAATCAGGCGATTCAAGCGTCTAGAGTTTTGTTTCGAAACCCTCTTTCCGTTTAACCAACATAAATAAGTTTCTTCTACTCTAAAATTTGACTTAGGTCCAGATTAGTAATCAAGCTTGTTTCTTTCGCCGTTTGAGTTTCGTTGTTTCCTTTGATTTGATTCTTTTTGCAAATCGGAGTTCTTAAGTTGAACTTTCTGGTTAGATCTCTTATTTGAGTTTTACCCGTGCATTAGATGAGTGCTTATTATATGCTTGTTTGTTTGCGATAGAGTACCCGGAGTGCGCCGCTTGCTACTACGAGTCTCTAGGTTTCACGGATCATCAGCAAGGCAAGTAACACTTTGATCATACCTGTTTACTACCCAGATTTATTTCATTAGATCAATCCTCAAATAATTGCATGATTAGGATCTGATTAATATGTGGATTTTGGGAAGTAGATGAGGTAGAACCTATTACCTGTTTATTATCAAACCTTTGGGAGTTACTTCTACGTTTGCTTATATTGCTATGCTATGCTAGTAGACGTGGATTGGGTGAGTGTGTCCATGACAGATGTGAGATTGTTAATTAATGGTTTACTTAAGGTGGCAACTTTAATACACATCTGGGTGGATTGAGGCACCTGGGGAACCCAGTGTTGTTTGTTTTTTGGAAATCCCGGGGTACCGTGTGATTCTCCTATGTACCACCACCCAGGCTCAAAGGGATCATGGGATTATTCATGATAGAAACTTCTGTGTGCAGCCGCAAGCTGCTAAGGGCTCTAGCGTAGTTGATTAAGTCAGGTGAACTCTTACAGTGGTAGACTAGCAGATGTAGGGGAAATTAGGTGTAACTGTCTACCCATCGTAAGGTGCAAACGCTTCTGAAAGACTATGTCTCGGTCATCTGTTTCTCAAACACCATGTAGTGTGAGAAATCCAACGGAGGAGATCGAGTCTTGTGGGGGAAAGTGAACAAACCTCTGCAGAGTGTACAAACTAATCATGGTTAGCCGTGTCCCCTGTTATGGACGTTTTGAGTATCTAGTACCTGGATTATCATGTGAATCTCATCATGTTATTGAATTTAAATTGTTGGGTTTTAATGATGATGCTTAATTGGGCTTGAGTTGGGTGAACCTTCTCAATGTTTAACAACCACCATGATAGTTAAATAAAAATTTATTCCTTTGTTGTAGGGAAAAATTGGCTTTATGCAAAACTGTAACCATAGAGCTTTCCACCTGCCATATATGCATGTAGTGTAGCATTATTCTGTTCATTACTCTCTATGTGTTACATTGCCAGCATATTCCATGTGCTGACCCGTTTTGGGCTGCAACGTTCATGTTGCAGACTTTTCAAATGACGAGTAAGGTGCCTTAGGTCGTGATCTTATACTCAGTGATGTCGTTGGAGTTGATGGACTCGCTTTATCTTCCAAGCCTTCTGTTGTTATCGTTATTAGATGGCCTTAAGCCATATTTATTGTAATAAGTTCTCTTTTGAGACATTCGATGTAATAAGTGTATGATTGCTACTCTGTTATAAATCCTTCAAGTACTCTGCGTGTCAGCATTACCGATCCAAGGATGACACTGATGCACAGAGATCAGACTGTTTGAGGTTTGGTCGATACAGCTTCGCGCGTCGGGCGGGTGTTTTTACTGTTACCATATGTTAATGTGTTCACTATACGTAACTAGCACCTTGAATCCTCGATACTACTAGTAGGAGTACTATATAAGTAGTAGGAGTAGTATGGTGGTGTGGGCCACAACAAGCATTCACGTCCAGGAGTACGGCACACGCCACCACCACGACATCCATCTGACACCATATTTCTTGGAGTCCGTGCTAGAGCAATCTCTTCAACCTCGCCGTTTCACTAACTTCAGCCATCGTGCGGCAGGCGAGGTGGGGGTTTGCCGATAGTCGGTTTCCTCAACTGCGGTCCCACTTGTAAGGCCAACTCCAACGCACGACCCCAAACGGACCTCCATTTTGCACGAACTCCAATGATAATTTTTACTAGAAAAGCAAGACCAAAGAAAACAAGAACCACAAGAATACATTTTAGAAGATACTCCCTCCCTTCCGGTTTATAGGGCTCAAATCTCAAATCTCATCAACCAAGGCAATTTGTGAGTGGACGAATATATCTCGTACTTTACAAAACTACCTCAATTAAACTCATGCATTAATTTGGATTAATTATAGTGCATGCATGCTTGGCCAATAGATGAGTAGGTACATTACATGCATTGGTGTGTTCCTTTGTAATTCTTGCATGCAAAGATTTAATGCGCATTGGAAACTAAAAATAAGTTGGAGATGAGCCCTCTAAATTGAAAAAACAGAAAAGTTGAGATAAGCCTTATAAAACGGAAAGGAGGGAGTATCCAACTTCCATAACTGCTCGCGTAAGTTGGATTAGTGCCTTCTGGATGCATTCATTGTTGATCTGCGGAGGCTCGATCTTGCGTGCTTTTTCTTCTTCGAGTGTAAAGAAGTAGACATTGCTTCCTCGCATCTAGTCTCATGTCTAGCCTCTATTCTAGTAGGAGTATCAACAAGTGCACTAGTCTCATCTCTAGCCTCTATGCTAGCTAAAAGTGCTCAAAGGGATCATGGGATTATTCTTGCTAGAAACTTTTGTGTGCAGCCGCAAGCTGCTATGGGCTCTAGCATAGTTGATTAAGTCGGGTGAACTCTTACAGTGGTAGACTAGCAGATGTAGGGGAAATTAGGTGTAACTGTCTACCCATCGTAAGGTGCAAACGCTTCTGAAAGACTATGTCTCGGTCATCTGTTTCTCAAACACCATGTAGTGTGAGAAATCCAACGGAGGAGATCGAGTCTTGTGGGGAAAAGTGCACAAACCTCTGCAGAGTGTACAAACTAATCATGGATAGCCGTGTCCCCAATTGTGGATGTTTTTGAGTATCCAGTACCTGGATTATCATGTGAATCTCATCATGTTATTGAATTTAAATTGTTGGGTTTTAATGATGATGCTTAATTGGGATTGAGTTGGGTGAACCTTCTCAATGTTTTACAACCACCATGATAGTTAAATAAAAATTTATTCCTTTGTTGTAGGAAAAAATTGGCTTTATGGAAAATTGTAACCATAGAGCTTTCCACCAACCATATATGCATGTAGTGTAGCATTATTCTGTTCATTACTCTCTATGTGTTACATTGACAGCATATTCCATGTGCTGACCCGTTTCGGGCTGCAACGTTCATGTTGCAGACTTTTTAGATGACGAGTAAGGTGCCTTAGGTCGTGATCTTATACTCAGTGATGCCGTTGGAGTTGATGGACTCTCTTTATCTTCCAAGCCTTCCGCTGTTATCGTTATTAGATGGCCTTAAGCCATATTTATTGTAATAAGTTCTCTTTTGAGACATTCGATATAATAAGTGTGTGATTGATACTCTATTATAAATCCTTCAAGTATTGTGTGTGTCAGTATTACCGATCCAGGGATGACACTGATGCACAGAGATCAAACTGTTTGAGGTCTGGTCGCTACAAGATGGTATCAGAGCACACGCTGACTGTAGGACACGACCACTAAGCTAAAGCCCTAGATCACTACTCTCTTCTCATTTCTGACTCCTCTCCTTTTCTACTCTTTTAGGATGGTAGATGCAAGGAACAAGTTCACGCAGCCGGATGAAGATACACCCTTTGGACGCCACTTGAAGGAAGTCACTAGGTATCTGAACATCGGAGTACCAAGCTTCACCGGAACCTACATCGCCACTTTACCAGAAGAGGAGCGTTGGATGATTCAAGTTCAAGTTCCAGGAAGGACGTTGATGCCAGTCACTGAGCCCATAGAGTTTTCCTTTGATGCACCAACCTGGAGTCTAGGAAAGAGCATGGCAGCCCACATCACCATGGGATGCATTGGAGAAGTTTACCACAAGGATCTTAAGGATACCATTTACCAGATTTGTGGGCGCCGAGATGAGCAATGGGAGATGATCAGCACCAGGAAGGATAGATCAATTGCAGCTTTCATCCAGGAGTTAAACTAGCACATACATCGCCAGGAGAACCAGATGTGCGCAGGCATGATAGATCTGAAGAAGGCATTGACCAAGATTACGGAGTTGGAAGAAGAACTCAAGTCTACACGCGATGGATATGAGGAGGAAATGACGACACTCATGGAGAAGAATGATGATCTAAAGAAGAAGCTAAAAGTATTCATGGGATTCCCCACGACTGGAGGAGAAGAAGATGATTGCACTTGCCCGGAGAACTACATCATGATCGACGACACTGACTCGGACCCAGACGATAGTGATGATGACTTTGTTGATGAAGTTGGAGCAGATATCATGGAGTCTTCGACCGATCATTTTTTCTAGTCGGCCACCATAACAGTAGTAGTATTCCCCCATCTATATAGTATAGTTCAAGCACTTCCGTAACGATAGTTAGACCGTTGTATGCCCTTGTTTGAATTGATTGAAATGATATTGATTGTGTTTGTCTCATGTGCATATGGGTAGTGTTTTTCTCTATAGACCTCATTCTATTCTGTATTTTCATCTTTTCTAAACCCTCAGATGCCTCCGAGACGTGACAATGGATTTGCTTTCCCACGGGAGCTCACTCAGTTGATCCAGCAGCAGAATGCATTGATGTAGATGCTAGTCCAGAATCAGAATCGGGGGAACAACAACAACAACAACAACCCACCACCACCACTTGTCGATCACTTAGCCCGTTTCTTGAGGCTGAATCCGCTGGTGTTCTCCAGTAGCACCGAGCCGATAGTTGCAGATGATTGGCTCTGCAAGACGGTAAGGGAGTTGACCACTGCAGGATGCACAGATGCGGAGAAAGTGCATTTTGCCGCACATCAGCCTGATGGACCAGCAGCATCATGGTGGGAGAATTTCACAGCCACTTACCCCATCGACACTGTCACATGGGACCAGTTTCAGCAAGCTTTTCGTGTTGCCCATGTTTCAATAGGAGCTATGGCCATGAACAAGCGTGAGTTTCACAACTTGCGCCAAGGAGGAAGTACTGTTGGCCAGTATGTGGATGACTTTAGTAAGCTAGCGCGTTATGCTCCGGATGACGTTGCTATGGATGCAGCTAAGCAGGAGAAGTTTCTGGAACGATTGAATGATGAGCTGAGCATGCAGTTGATGGTGGCAACCTTCAACAACTACCAGGAGTTGGTAGATAGAGCTCTCATGATTGAAGGGAAGCAGCAGCAGATTGACAACCGCAAGAGGAAGTATGGACAAGGGAAGTACAATTCTGGAGCTCAGCAGAAGCCTCGTTTTACCCCAAACTCGGGAGGACCTTTTTAGCATACCCATGGAGGAGGGAGCTCGCACAACCATAGTGGCCCCAAGAATGGTAATGGGAATGGAGGAAGCAACGGCCAGAGCCGTACCAACCCATCAACCCCAGCCAAGAAGGACCTGAGCCATGTCACTTGCTACAAGTGCCAGAAGACTGGACATTATGCCAATGAATGTCCTGAAGCTAAGAATAGAAATGGCAATGGAAGCTCTAGGAAGAAGCTGAACCCTTTCAACAGGGGACAGGTGAACCACGTTAACGTGGAGGAGGTTGAAGCCCACCCAGATGCAGTAATAGGTAAGTTTTTGGTTAAGTCATTTACTGCAATCGTTCTTTTTGATACTAGTGCATCACATTTATACATATCAAGGGGATTTGTGGATAAGTATAAACTGCCCACCAAGGTTCTTAGAACACCTATGTTAGTAAGCTCACCAGGAGCGGAGTATATGGCCAGTCAATGATGTTTTCAAGTGCCATTGACCATAGGTAGGCATGTTTTCCCCTCAGATTTAATCATTTTGGAGTCGCGAGGTTTGGATGTGATTCTGGGTATGGATTGGCTATCGATGTATGGAGGAAACATCGATTGCACCAGCAAGTCGATTTTGCTTACCACCCCAGAAGGAAGAAGGATCAAGTATGTATCACGGCATGAGCCAAAGAGGACTCAAGTGAATTCCTTATCATGAGTGGTACAGGAGGAAGTACCAGTGGTGAAGGATTTCCCTAATGTATTTCCAGAAGAGTTGCTAGGCATGCCACCGGCTAGAGACATTGAGTTTTTGATTGAGCTGTTGCCAGGCACAGGGCCGATATCTAAGAGACCGTACAGGATGCCTGCAAAGGATTTGGAGCAAATTAAGAAATAGATTAAGGAGTTATTGGATAAAGGCTATATTCGCCCAAGTTCGTCACCTTGGGGATCGCCAGTGCTTCTAGTGGAAAAGAAGGATGGAGCGTTGAGGATGGTTGTTGATTATCGAGGATTGAACGAAGTGACAATCAAGAACAAGTACCCACTACCGATGATCAACGGTTTGTTTGACCAATTGAAAGGAGCTAAGGTATTTTCCAAGATCGATCTGCGATCAGGATACCACCAGCTGAAGATTCGAGAGCAGGATATACCTAAGACGGCTTTTACCACCAGGTACGGGCTGTATGAGTATACCGTTATGTCATTTGGTCTGACTAACGCACCTGCCTATTTCATGAACATGATGAACAAGGTGTTTATGGAGTTTTTGGATAAGTTCGTCGTGGTGTTCATTGATGATATTTTGGTCTACTCGAAGAATGAAGAGGAGCATAAGGAGCATTTGGGTTTAGTACTCGGGAAGCTCAAAGAACATCAGCTATATGCCAAGTTCAGCAAGTGTGAGTTTTGGTTGAAAGAAGTTGGATTCCTTGGACATGTTATATCCGGAGAAGGAATAGCAGTAGACCCCACCAAAGTTGTCACCGGGACAAATTGGGAAGCACCCACGTCAGTTGGAGAAATCCGGAGTTTTCTTGGACTCGCAGGATACTACCGGATGTTCATTGAGAATTTCTCGAAGATCGCAAAACCCATGACCGAGCTGTTGAATAAGGACACCAAGTTCAAATGGACTGAGGAATGTGAGGCCAGTTTTCAGGAGTTGAAGAAACGTTTGGTTACATCACCGGTGTTGATTCTACAAGATCAGCGCAAGGATTATGAGGTATATTGCAACTCTTCTCGTCGAGGACTTGGAGCAGTGCTTATGCAGGAGGAAAGAATTGTTTCGTATGCCTCACGGCAACTTAAGCCCCATGAGTTGAATTATGCCACGCATGATTTGGAGTTAGCAGCCATAGTGCATGCGTTGAAGACATGGAGACATTTCCTCATCGGAAACCATTGTGAGGTGTACACGGATCACAAGAGTTTGAAGTACATTTTCACATAGAAGGAGTTGAATCTCAGGCAAAGGAGATGGTTGCAGCTCATTAAGGATTAAGATATGAGATTGCATTATCACCCCAGAAAGGCAAACGTAGTAGCCGATGCGTTGAGCCACAAGAGCCATGTCAACACACTCATGACCGAAGAGTTACCAAAGGAGTTAGCCGAGGATCTTCGCGAGCTATGTTTGGAGATAGTTCCGAGAGGCTATGTAGCAACATTGGAAATCCAGCCAACTTTGATGAATAAGATCAGAGAAGCTCAAAAGATAGACAAGGAGATTGCCGAGATAAAGGAGAAGATGAGCAAGGGAAAGGCTAAGGGATTTCGTGAGGATGATCATGATACCTTATGGTTTGAGGACCGCAATTATGTGCCTAATGACCCGGAGATCAGGAATTTGATTCTGCAGGAGGCCCATGATTGATCGTATTCGATTCACCCAGGAAATACCAAGATGTATCTGGATTTGAAGGACACTTTCTAGTGGACCAGAATGAAGGAGGATATTGTAGAGTATGTAGCAGTTTGTGATGTATGTCAGAGAGTGAAAGCTGAGCATCAGAAGCCTGCAGGATTGCTACAGCCATTATCGATACCCGAATGGAAGTGGGATAAGCTAGGCATGGATTTTATTACGGGATTGCCCAGGACTCGTTCAGGCTATGACTCAATATGGGTTGTAGTCGATCATTTGACGAAGGTAGCTCATTTCATCCCAGTGAAGACCACTTACATGGGTGCTAAGTTGGCAAAGGTATACATGACCAGGATCGTATGTCTGCATGGAGTTCCGAGGACCATTGTATCAGATAGAGGAACCCACTTTACCTATAAGTTCTGGAATCAGTTGCACGAAACTTTGGGTACCAGGCTAGAGTTCAGTACAGCCTTTCATCCATAGACAGATGGACAGACCGAGAGAGTCAATCAGATTCTGGAGGACATGCTGAGAGCTTGTGTGCTAGATTATGGATCTAGTTGGGACGACAATTTGCCATATGCAGAGTTCTCTTACAACAACAGTTATCTAGTTTGAAGATGGCCCCTTTCGAAGCTTTGTACGGAAGGAGGTGCAGGACACCGCTATTGTGGGATGAAGTAGGAGACTGTCAGTTGTTTGGACCATATTTGATTAAAGAGTCTGAAAAGAAGGTGAAGTTGATTCGCGATAGGCTCAAGGTAGCCCAGTCCAGGCGGAAGAGCTATGCAGATTCTAAATGCAAGGAGACAGTTTATGAAGTTGGAGACAGGGTTTATCTTCGTGTGTCCCCACTTCCAGGAGTTAAGCGTTTTGGAGTTAAGGGAATGTTAGCACCATGTTATGTGGGACCATACAAAGTTTTGGAGCGTATGGGAGAAGTTGCTTACAAGTTGGAGTTGCCCGAAGGATTGTTAGGAGTTCATGATGTGTTCCACGTTTCCCAGTTGAAGAAGTGCTACGCAGAGATGGCTGATATACCGCTGAGAGATACGGTGCCACTGGAAGCGATTCAGTTGGACAGCGATTTGACCTATGAGGAGAAACCAGTTAAGATTCTCGAGTTTGCCAGCCGAGTCACGTGCAGCAAGGTTATCAAGTTTTGCAAAGTTAAGTGGAGCCACCATACCGAAGATGAAGCCACCATGGAGCGAGAGGAAGATCTAAGGAAGAACCACCCATACCTATTTTCTAGCCAACCCGAATCTCGAGGGCGAGATTCATCTTAAGGGGGGTAGGTTTGTAACATCCCAAATTTTCAATTTGGAATGTTATACATTAGATCATCATTGCATATCATATTTTATTGCATTTTGCCTTGATCCTAGAAATTCTACGCAAATCAAGGACCCACGGAGAGAGTTGGGGATTTCGTTATCTTCATATTTGAGTTTTCTCAAATTTTGAAAATAGGATCATTTGATTTTAATTATTTTATCTTCGAATATTTCTATTATAAAAATAAGAGAGAGGGAATAAAATGACTTTCCCAAAATAAAGAAATATTGAGGATTTAATAATAAAATCAAATAAGATTTTATTTTGGAGTTTTATCGCTATTTTATTTGAATTCAGGAAAAATGCGTGTTTTTCAAAATTGCATTTTAGGCCCAAATAAATGTTCATCTTGTCCGGCTTATTCTTAGAGGATGGGGAAAATTTATTCGGGATATTTGGAGTCTATTTAGTATTTCTTTTCTTTCTTTTTCTGCACGTCCGAATTATTTTAAAAAAAGTCAACCGACCTACCGGGCCGTGTCCGCCCCGGACTACTGGCCCGGCCGGCCTTATAAGCCGGGAGGCCGACCCCGCCAGCCCAGCCGCCCACTCCAGCAAACCGTAGCGCCGCCGCCGCCCGAACCGCCCCGTCGCCGCCGCCGCGTCGCCTCGCCTCCCCGCAGCGTCGCCGCCGCCCCGCCGCCGGATCCCCACGCCACCGACGCCACCAGCCCCACCAGAGTTGCCGCCGACCCCGCCAACCCTCGCTGAGGTAGCCCGCCGCCGCCGCCGGTTTTTGCCGTTTAGCCGTCCGGTTTAAAAAAAACCATGGTTGTTTTTTTATTAGATTGGTTTAGTTTTTTTCCCGGTTTATTTATTTAGCGGATGTTCGTCCGTACGTTCGTTTTAACGAACGGTTTTCGTCATTTAGCCGCAGACAGTGAACGTTCGTTCGTTAGCCTGTTCGTCTGTTTTTTCTTTTTCTCAGATTTTTCGCGATTATTTTCGATCGTGATTTCTGATCCGATTTTCGTTCTAGTATAACTTTTCGCTCGTTTATCGGAATCAGGCGCTTTAAGCGCCTAGAGTTTCGTCTCGAAACCCTCTTTCCGTTTAACCAACTTAAACAAGTTTTTGCTACTGTAAAATTTTTGGTCCGGATTAGTAATCGAAGCTTGTTTCTTTCGCCGTTTGAGTTTCGTTGCTTCGTTTGATTTGATTCTTTTTGCAAACCGGAGTTCTTAAGTTGAACTTTCTGGTTAAATCTCTTATTTGAGTTTAACCCGTGCATTAGATGAGTGCTTATTGTATGCTTGTTTGTTTGCGATAGAGTACCCGGAGTGCGCCGCTTGCTACTACGAGTCTCTAGGTTTCACGGATCATCAGCAAGGCAAGTAACACTTTGATCTCTTTACTACACAGTTTTATTGCATTAGATCAATCCTCAAACAATTGCATGATTAGGATCTGGTTAATATGTGGGTTTTGGGAAGTAGATGAGGTAGAACCTATTACCTGTTTATTATCAAACCTTTGGGAGTTACTTCTACGTTTGCTTATATTGTTATGCTATGCTAGTAGACGTGGATTGGGTGAGTGTATCCATGACAGATGTGAGATTGTTAATTAATGGTTTACTTAAGGTGGCAACTTTAATACACATCTGGGTGGATTGAGGCACCTGGGGAACCCAGTGTTGTCTTTTTTTTTGGAAATCCCGGGGTACCGTGTGATTCTCCTATGGGCCGCCACCCAGGCTCAAAGGGATCATGAGATTATTCATGCTAGAAACTTCCGTGTGCAGCCGCAAGCTGCTATGGGCTCTAGCGTAGTTGATTAAGTCGGGTGAACTCTTACAGTGGTAGACTAGCAGATGTAGGGGAAATTAGGTGTAACTGTCTACCCATCGTAAGGTGCAAACGCTTCTGAAAGACTATGTCTCGGTCATCTATTTCTCAAACACCATGTAGTGTGAGAAATCCAACGGAGGAGATCAAGTCTTGTGGGGAAAAGTGAACAAACCTCTGCAGAGTGTACAAACTAATCATGGTTAGCCGTGTCCCCAGTTATGGACGTTTTGAGTATCTAGTACCTGGATTATCATGTGAATCTCATCATGTTATTGAATTTAAATTGTTGGGTTTTAATGATGATGCTTAATTGGGCTTGAGTTGGGTGAACCTTCTCAATGTTTAACAACCACCATGATAGTTAAATAAAAATTTATTCCTTTGTTGTAGGGAAAAATTGGCTTTATGCAAAACTGTAACCATAGAGCTTTCCACCAGCCATATATGCATGTAGTGTAGCATTATTCTGTTCATTACTCTCTATGTGTTACATTGCCAGCATATTCCATGTGCTGACCCGTTTCGGGCTGCAATGTTCATGTTGCAGACTTTTCAAACGACGAGTAAGGTGCCTTAGGTCGTGATCTTATACTCAGTGATGCCGTTGGAGTTGATGGACTCGCTTTATCTTCCAAGCCTTCCGTTGTTATCGTTATTAGATGGCCTTAAGCCATATTTATTATAATAAGTTCTCTTTTGAGACATTCGATGTAATAAGTGTGTGATTGCTACTCTGTTATAAATCCTTCAAGTACTCTGCGTGTCAGCATTACCGATCCAAGGATGACACTGATGCACAGAGATTAGACTGTTTGAGGTTTGGTCGCTACAGCTTCGCGCGTCGGGCGGGTGTTTTTACTGTTACCATATGTTAATGTGTTCACTCTACGTAACTAGCACCTCAAATCCTCGATACTACTAGTAGGAGTACTATATAAGTAGTAGGAGTAGTATGGTGGTGTGGGCCAGAACAAGCATTCACGTCCAGGAGTACGGCACACGCCACCACCACGACATCCATCTGACACCATATTTCTTGGAGTCCGTGCTAGAGCAATCTCTTCAACCTCGTCGTTTCTCTAACTTCAGCCATCGTGCGACAGGCGAGGTGGGGGTTTGCCGATAGTCGCTTTCCTCAACTGCGGTCCCACTTGTAAGGCCAACTCCAACGCACGACCCCAAACGGACCTCCATTTTGCATGAACTCCAATGATAATTTTTACTAGAAAAGCAAGACCAAAGAAAACAAGAACCACAAGAATACATTTTAGAAGATACTCCCTCCCTTCCGGTTTATAGGGCTCAAATCTCAAATCTCATCAACCAAGGTAATTTGTGAGTGACGAATATATCTCGTACTTTACAAAACTACCTCAATTAAACTCATGCATTAATTTGGATTAATTATAGTGCATGCATACTTGGCCACTAGATGAGTAGTTACATTACATGCATTGGTCTGTTCCTTTGTAATTCTTGCATGCAAAGATTTAATGCGCATTGGAAACTAAAAATAAGTTGGAGATGAGCCCTCTAAACTGAAAAAACAGAAAAGTTGAGATAAGCCTTATAAAACGGAAAGGAGGGAGTATCCAACTTCCATAACTGCTCGTGTAAGTTGGATTAGTGCCTTCTGGATGCATTCATTGTTGATCTACGGAGGCTCGATCTTGCGTGCTTTTTTCTTCTTCGAGTGTAAAGAAGTAGACATTGCTTCCTCGCATCTAGTCTCATGTCTAGCCTCTATTCTAGTAGGACTATCAACAAGTGCACTACTCTCATCTCTAGCCTCTATGCTAGCTAAAAGTGCTAGAACATATACTACTAAATTGCACTCTATCAATATATCGATGTACTCTTCTTCCCAATACCAAAACTGGCATCCATTCTACACAATAAAATTTTTAAGTTAGCACAACTAGTCTAATCCGAGAGCACAACCGAAGATTTGGTCGGGTTCTTCCTCCTTTTGCCCACACGTGGGACATCCAACATCCAGGTCATGTCATGCAAGAAAATAGAGTGGTAGTTGAAGCCATGTGATGTGCATCTTGGGTTAAACTGTAAACAGAATCTTACTACTCTTGAGTAACTCCGGCAGTGGCCACCAAAGATCTTTATTGGATTTGTTTTTCATCACCAGCATGTCGAGGTGAAAGATGTGCAGGTTCAGTGGGTCCTCTTGCATTTTCACTGACATGTGGGACCACATGTGAGCAAACAGACAATGGGCTCCGCGCGTCCGCTGGCTGGCTGAGAAGAGAGATAGAGGAGGGTTGAGCACGGACTCCAGGAAATTTGTTCTACGTAACCAGCACCTCGATATTCGCGTGTGGTTGTTTCTAGAATAAAAAAAGGAGGTACCCCTACTTATGTTACTCCCACTACGCCTATCCTAAGGTTAGTAGGTGACCTTGCGCTTGGCTCTTCACCTCTTCCAGAAGTCGATGGTTCTACAGTAGTACTTCTGGCAATCTGACACCAAATGAACTGCTCCACGTCCACCGCTTGTAAGCAAAAGTTTCTCCTCGTGCTACGAGCCACCGCGCACGCGTCGGCGAGCACTACAAAAAAATACACTTCCGTGATGATACGTGTTTGTCACAGTAGGTCGCGTTTTTTGTCATGCATGTACATCCATGACAATTTTATGACAGAATCAAGATAGTCATACCTGTGCTGTCGTAGAAGTGTTCCATGACATTACCGAAATTATCGTCACGGAAGTGTCCACTTCCATGACGATAAATCATGCATCACAGAAGTGCTTTCGTCAAGGGTGACCGACACGTGGCATCCACCATAACGGAACACCCTTAAGCTATCGGGTCGGATTTTGGATCCGATAACCCGTTAACAGCCCCGACCAATGGGGATTTTCCACGTGTAAAATCATCATTGCCTGGAGGAAACACGTGCCTGCTCATCATTGGGACAGATGTCATTCAATCATTGGACGGAAGGGGCCTATGATACGTCGACACGTGGCACGGCCCAACAGAAGCCCATTCCTGTGAAAAGGTCGGCCCGTTTGACTTGGTCAAAATGTGGCGGCCCAGCCCATGGAAAGCCTGTTAACGACCTATTCGCATATAGCCCATTTACAGCCCGCTAACCCAAGGCCCGTTACGCCCTATCCGAATTAGGCCCAGTAGCGTCATCTGGGACACCCAATATGATTCCAGCCCGTTTTCACTTCTGGACCATGTATGGCCCATGACGTCTTTCAGCCCATATGAGGCCCTATGTAACTCTTGGCCTATTAATGTCCCGTGGTGAAACTGGCCCGTAATGAATAGTGTATCACTTTACACCCATTAACGGCCCGTGGTGAAACTGGCCCGTAATGAACAGTGTATCACTTTATACCCATTAACGGCCCGTTATTCCGTTGGGCCGTTTCCAGCCCATGTTATCTTTCGGCCTTCTTGGAGCCCATTTACTTTTGGGCTCATTTCCAGCATTCTTTTACTTACGGCCCGTTACTGTCATTTTCTGCTTGTGGGCCAAATTGAGCCTGTGGTTATAGTCGGCCCGTTTGTGGTCCGTTAATATGTTGGGCTGTTTTCATAGCGTCATGAAATACGGCCTATTAACGATGGCCCGTTATGGTCGGCCCATGAACGGACGATTCCAACTCTAGCCCATTTACGGCCATAATGCGGCCTGTTATTGGCCCATGTTATCATACTTCCCGTATAAGGCCCATTGATGATACGGCCCGTAGAAGGCCCATTGTTTATACGGCCCTTAGAAAGCCCATTGTTTCTACGGCCCGTAGAAGGCCCACTATTTATACGGCCCGTAGGAGGCCCAGTGTCACTACATTAAATATTAGCCCATGGTTATTGTAGCCTAGTTTTAAAAAATAGGTTATTGCAGCCACTAGCAAACCACGGAAAAAGAACTGCCATGACTACAAGCAAAAAAATAAAGAAGACAACAAGGAAATAAATAAGCAAGCAACTTACGCTAGGCTATCACGGCTATCACATATTACATCCACTAGGCATCAAAGTTCGCCACCAGTGCAAATAAACGCACCGACAAAAGAATATACAAAACTGAGAGCACTTCAGAAGGCACTAGGCCTGGCCAGGAAGGGCCCCCCAAACAGCTGAAGAAGCTGAGTAGACCTCGTTGTGTCAATGATAGATGCATCAACACTAGATTTAAGGCATGATGGTGTGCACGACAGTCCTCTAACATCTTGATTGCATCTTTGACTTCAAGTCGGAGTTGAGCTGAAGCAAGCCTTTCCGCTTTAAGTTGAGACTGAAGAAGTCAAACTGATTGAGGCAGCGACTGCATAGAGGTTGTCTCACACCTGCTGGTGAGTAGCTTCAACTCACTGTCTTCATCAAGACAGGACCTTGGGGTCATCTCGCTGTCCACAAGATGGTTTGGCTCACTATCTTCCCTAAAGTTCTGCCTGGCGTATGAGATACGACTCTAAAAGAGAAACAAGGAGACACGTAACAGGTTTCACAATTATATAAGCAAATAAATGGATCTGTTCTGCATAAGGAACATGTTTTTACAACTGGAATTTGAAACTGGTAGTTGTTGCAAACATCCAATCAGATGTAAACAGCAAAGCAAACAGCAGTGGAGGAAATGATGCCTATCCAAATCTATACTAGAACAAAGTTTGAAGGCTTGAGAAGGATGAACTTACATTACATGTTAACACGGGCTGGACAAAGCCCTTCTCCATGTTGATGGAAGGATAATTCGATATATTCCCCAAAGAAAATTCTTTATAAGTGTTGCCATTATTCTACATTTTGCAAAGAGTAAATATAGATCAAATAATATTGGAAGAAACAGAGGATAATGAAGCTCAGGTGCAGACTGCTGATACATAATCAAATAGCAATTAATTAAGTACAGCATTACAAGGCAAAAGGGAGAGAGGTACTGACAAGAGCAATGCAGAGCCCATTATTGTTTTGAGATCGTATGATCCTTTGAGCAAGGAGATTCATCTGAAATTAGTTTACATACAAGAGAGAAGGTAAGGCACAAGCAAAAATTTAGGAGTTCAAATTTTGAATTGATATCATAGACAGTACCTGACGCTGGGCTCCCAGCAGTTCTAATAGGGATTTGGCCACTGGAGTAGGGGTAAAGTGGGGTACAGTTGGGCCTGTGTTTTCTGTGGTTGGTGATCTATCTGATTTAACAGGTATCACTACCTTTTCCAAATACCTAGTTTGTACTCCTTGAGGATCTGCACTCACCCTCTTCCTTTTGGACATCTATTACGAAAGAACAACATTTGACCGGAAAAACATAGTGTGACGACACATGGAATAGGTACAAAAAATGGATAGGTATGGCATATAATCATATATGATGCTTAAACTAAGCAGATGGTGTAACAAAGTATAAGTAATGCAAGAGGTCAGATGCAAAATATGTGCGACAAATACAACTTTGCAAAGCTAGAGCAAGCACCTTGATGGGTGAATAAGATAGGACATCCTCCACCATGCCAAGTTTGTTAGCCAGTGGATCGTTCCGCAATATTCCTCTTGTGCGCCCATTCTCATATTCATTTTGATAATGTTCAATATCTGACATGCATGAAAACATAAAAACAAGTGAGATTTTCTTTGTAATGCAGAAGTGATTCTAATCCAATACTGCCTCCCTGTAAACCCCTTTGTGCTATCTCTGCAATTCTTTTAAAAGATGTCATGCATGTTGTAATTTGTTGTGTGCATTAATATAATGTGGCCTGCTACTCAAAATATGAGAGCTCCAGAAGTGATGACACTTCGCAGATGATAGCTTCAACATATAGTAAAGAAGAATAAGTCGACCTGACCTGACACGTTCAAAATATACTAAGGGAGAACAACTCGACCTGACCAGTCGTCCGCAAGAGAAGAGTATCATCTTAAAGAAGAGCAGAAGAGCAAGCAGATTGAAGATATTACAAGTCTTTCAGTACAGTGTCGGTTGGCCACCCATGATGAACCAGAGCGCATAGAGAAATACTATTCTTTCCGGTCTCTCCATATGTGGCTCACATGCATTTCGAAACTAAAGTAGGAACATTTAGCTCACCAATTAAACATCTCTCAGTTTTACTAATATCAGCAATAATATCATATATGAATTTGTACAACTAAGCTTGTTTAGCTCGATGGGTGGAGCAGTGCTATTATGACATGAACCACGTAGGCTGATTGTGGTCATCATAAAATGGGGAAAACATAAGCATGATGAGTACAGTGTTGACCATGGCAGTGGGATGGCAGATCTGAAGCTGCAAACCGCGCAAAGGGTAGTTAGCAACCGATGTTTGCTTTGAAATAACAACTAAGATTTGGTATGGACAAGAAAGTAGGGTCAACAAGTGACAAAGAAATGCAATTATGTTGTCTCTCTATATGTCGTGACATGCATTTGGGAACTCAAGTGGGACCTTTAGCTAACCAATTAAATGTGTCAGTTAACTAATATCAGTATCATATCACAATCATATTTGAACAACTAAGCTTTCAAATTCTGAGTGTTGTGTTGTTTAGCTTGAAGGGTGGAGTAATGCTAGTACGACAGAAAGCACCTACGCAGATCATAGTAGAGTAGATAAAAGGGGAAAACCCTAAGCATCAAGAGAAAAATCAGGAAAGTGGAACTAGCTGGACCAGTGGGTGGCGCACATGCTTTTCGAAACGAATATAGGAACATTAGGTGACCAATTAAACGTTCTCTATTTTAGTGATATGAGCATCATATTAGATTTGTATTTCAACACGTAAGCTTTGGGTTGAGGTCTTGAGGAGCAGTGCTAGCACGACACGAAGCACCTATGATGATGGTAGTGAATATAAAGGGGGGAAACCATAAGCTTTACGAGTATAGTTCCCGTGCCATGGCGGATCTGAAGGTAAAAACCGGACAAAGCTACTTCACAACCAATGTTTGCTTTCAACTAGCCACTACGATTTGGTACGGACAAGAAAAGTACAGTAAACAAATTATGATCTATTTTTCGGGTGAGATCAATAACTTAAGCACATATGGAAGAGTACCACCTCTCTTGCGACGCCGTGTAGGCCTATGCTGATATGTTGAGGGTGTTGTGGGTGCGATGGCTGTCGGCAGCGGGGAAGAAGACATTAGACGGCACACGGCCGGGTCGGGGGATATATCCTGTTGTCGTGGACGAGGCGTCGTAGGAGAAGCAACGGCAAGGTGGACGACGGCGCCGATGAAGCGAGAGGAGGCAATGAAAGGATCCTGGTCCAGCGCCCTGGATGAGAGACGTCCATCTCTTGTAGTGGATGACGGGGTAGGGGTAGCGGCTCCGGCAAGGTGGAGGATGGGGTGGCGGACGGAGGAGGCTGGCCGCAGTGCGGAGGTTGTCGTGCCGCCGACGGTGTATGAATGGGGAAATGGAGGGGAGGGGGATCTCAAACTTTGGGACGCGCTTATCTAAAATGGGGGAAAGTTACGAACTTATCCCCCGTTTAAAATTTCGGACATCGCGTCGGTTGGGGATAGGACGGTAATCTCGCATCTCCCAAATATTTGCCGGTAACTATTTAGGGCGAGGAGAGGGTGTTTTGCCGCCCACGGTTGGCGCCCATGGTGTATGAACAGGGCTGACAGGTAGGGCGGTTGTGTCACGTCTGATGGAAGTTACACATCTGCCCCTATTTAAAATATTAGCCTACATCGATTTCAGACGAGGAGAGTTTGTTTTGCGGCCAACGTGTATGAATGGGGAAATGGAGGAAGAGACACATGTATTTCGGATGAGCTTGAATCAAATGTGTTTTGCCACCCACGTTTGGCACCCACCGTGTCTGAATGGGCTCAGAGGCCGTCGTGTCATGTCTGATTGAAGTTACTAGTCTACCCCTATCGACAGCAGTGTAAATCCGGTCGATAAGGATGTCAAGTGTCAGGGGTAGACGGTAATTTCCATCTCCCAAACACTTGCTTCGGGAAGCCCACAAATTATAGTGGGTGTTTAGTGATAACCCACAAGTGTAGGGGATCGCAACAGTTTTCGATAAGTAAGAGTGTCGAACCCAACAAGGAGCTAAAGGTAGAATAAATATTTCCTCAAGTTCTATCGACCACCGGTACAACTCTACGCACGCTTGATGTTCGCTTTACCTAGAACAAGTATGAAACTAGAAGTACTTTGTAGGTGTTGTTAGATAGGTTTGCAAGATAATAAAGAACACGTAAATAAAAGCTAGGGGCTGTTTAGGTAAAGAAACAATAAAGTAAATATTAGTAGAGAGCTTTTTGTTACGAGAAAGTTATTTGTCCAAGGCAATCGATAAGTAGACCGGTAATCACTATTGCAATTCTATTTGAGGGAGAGGCATAAGCTAACATACTTTCTCTACTTGGATCATATGCACTTATGATTGGAACTCTAGCAAGCGTCCGCAACTACTAAAGATTCATTAAGCTAAAACCCAACCATAGCATTAAAGTATCAAGTCCCCTTTTATCCCATACGCAACAATCCCCTTACTCGGGTTTGTGTTTCAGTCACTCACGCAACCCACTATAAGCGAATCATGAACACATTGCAACACCCTACAGCGGGAATCCCTCACGCTTGCGCAACACGGAGGGCAACATAGGACAGCACCAATAATAAAACATGCAACTCAAACCAATCACGATCATCAATTAACCCATAGGACAAAACGGATCTACTCAAACATCATAAGATAGCCATACATCATTTGGAAATAATATATAGCGTTGAGCACCATGTTTAAGTAGAGATTACAGCAGGTAAGAGAGGGGTTACACCGCTGCATAGAGATGGGGGAAGGTGATGGAGATGTTGGTGAAGATGGCGAAGGTGTTGGTGAAGATCGCGGTGATGATGATGGCCCCCGGCAGCGCTCTGGTGCCGCCGAAAGCAAGGGGGAGAGGGGGCCCCCTTCTTCTTCTTCTTCCTTGACCTCCTCCCTAGATGGGAGAAAGGTTTCCCCTCTGGTCCTTGGCTCCCATGGCGTGGGAGGGGCGACAGCCCCTCCGAGATTGGATCTATCTCTCTGTTTCTGCGTTCCCAGATTCTACCCCTTCACCGTTTCTTAAATATGCGGAGATCCGTAACTCCGATTGGGGTGAATCTTTCGCCCTGATCTTTCTCATAAAATTAGCTTTCTTGCGCCAAAAGAAGAGTGTCAACCGCCTTACGGGTGGCCCACGAGAGTTCAGGGCGCGCCCAGGGGGAGGGCACGCCCCCCCTGTCTCGTGGCCACCCCGGACACCGTTTCGCGTTGATTTTACTTCCCAAAAATCATAAATATTCCCAAAAAAAACTCGGTCCGTTTTTATCCCGTTTGGACTCCGTTTGATATTTGGTTTCTGCAAAACAAAAAACATGCAACAGACAGGAACTGGCACTGGGCACTGGATCAATATGTTAGTCCCAAAAAATAGTATAAAAAGTTGCCAAAAGTATATGAAAGTTGAAGAATATTGGCACAGAACAATCAAAAATTATAGATACGATGGAGATGTATCAGCATCCCAAAGCTTAATTCCTACTCGTCCTCGAGTAGGTAAATGATAAAAAAGATAATTTTTGATGTGAAATGCTACCTAGCATAATCTTGATCATATGTCTAATCATGGCATGAATATTAAGACACGAGTGATTCAAAGCAATAGTCTATCGTTTGACATAAAAACAATAATACTTCGAGCGTACCAATAAAGCAATCATGTCTTTTCAAAACAACAAGGCCAAAGCAAGCTTATCCCTACAAAATCATATAGTTTGGCCATGCTTCATTTTTGTCACACAAAATGTCCCCATCATGCACAACCCCGATGACAAGCCGAGCAATTGGTTCATACTTTTTGACGCGCTTCAGCTTTTTCAACCCTCACGCAATACATGAGCGCAAGCCATGGATATAGCACTATAGGTGGAATAGAATATAATGATGGAGGTTATGTGGAGAAAACAAAAAAGGAGAAACTCTCACATCGACGCGGCTAATCAACGGGCTATGGAGATGCCCATCAATTGATGTCAATGTGAGGAGTAGGGATTGCCATGCAACGGATGCACTAAGAGCTATAAGTGTATGAAAGCTCAACAAAAGAAACTAAGTGAGTGTGCATCCAACTTGCTTGCTCATGAAGACCTAGGGCATTTGAGGAAGCCAATCGTTGGAATATACAAGCCAAGTATAATGAAAATTCCCACTAGTATATGAAAGTGATAACATAGGAGACTCTCTATATGAAGAACATGGTTCTACTCTGAAGCACAAGTGTGAAAAAAGGATGGTAACATTGCCCCTTTTCTTTTTCTTTTTTTTCTTTTTTTGGGTGGGCTTCTTTGGCCCCCTTTTTTATTTAGGCTTCTTTGGCCTTTCCTTTTTTTCTTTTTTTCTTTTTTTTCTTTTTTTTCATGGGGCAATGCTCTATAATGATGATCATCACACTTTTATTTACTTACAACTCAATATTAAAACTCGATAATTGAACAAAGATATGACTCTATATGAATGCTTCCGGCGGTGTACCGGGATGTGCAATGATCTAGCGTAGCAATGACATAAGAAAACGGACAAGCCATGAAAATAGCATGCTAGCTATCTTACGATCATGCAAAGCAATATGACAATAAATGCTCAAGTCATGTATGTGATGATGATGGAAGTTGCATGGAAATATATCTCGAAATGGCTATGGAAATGCCATGATAGGTAGATATGGTGGCTGTTTTGAGGAAGATATAAGGAGGCTTATGTGTGATAGAGCGTATCATATCACGGGGTTTGGATGCACCGGCGAAGTTTGCACCAACTCTCGAGGTGAGAAAGCGCAATGCACGGTACCGAAGAGGCTAGCAATTATGGAAGGGTAAAAGTGTGTATAATCCATGGACTCACATTAGTCATAAAGAACTCATGTACTTATTGCAAAAGTTTATTAGCCCTCGAAGCAAATTACTACTACGCATGCCCCTAGGGGGATAGATTGGTAGGAAAAGACCATCGCTCGTCCCCGACCGCCACTCATAAGGAAGACAATCAAAGAAACACCCCGTGCTTCAAATTTGTCACACAACGGTTACCATACGTGCATGCTACGGGACTTCCAAACCTCAACACAAGTGTCTCTACAATCCACAACCACCCACTAGCATCACTCTAATATCACCACCTTTATATCGCAAAACTATTGCAAGGAATCAAACATATCATATTCAGCGATCTACAAGTTTATGTAGGACTCTATGACTAACCATGTGAATGACCAATTCCTGTCATCTCTCTAAATAGATCTAAGTGAATCAAGAGAGTTTAATTCTTTCTACAAAAGATATGCCCACGCTCTAACAAATATAAGTGAAGCAAAAGAGCATTCTACAAATGGTGGTTTTCTATGTAAAGAGAAACAGGCAATCCAACTTCAAATGATGTAAGTGAAGCACATGAAGCATTCTATAAAGCCACACTCAAAAGATTTAAGTGAAGTGCAATGAGCATTCTATAAATCAACCAAGGACTATCTCATACTAGCATGGTGCATAAAAGAAAAATGAAAACTAAATGCAAAAGACGCTCCAAGACTTGCACATAATGCATGAACGAAACGAATTCGAAAACATACCGATACTTGTTGAAAAAAGAGGGGATGCCTTCCGGGGCATCCCCAAGCTTAGACGCTTGAGTCTCCTTGAATATTTACTTGGGGTGCCTCGGGCATCCCCAAGCTTGAGCTCTTGCCTCTCTTCCTTTTCCTCATATCGATACATCCTCGATTAGACACTACATCCACACAAAACTTCAACAGAAAACTCGGTAAGATCCGTTAGTATAATAAAGCAAATCACCACTCTAAGTACTGTTGCAAACCAATTCATATTAATTTTTTCATTGTGTCTACTGTAATATAACTTTTCCATGGCTTAATCCACTAATATAAATTGATAGTTTCATCAAAACAAGCAAACTATGCATCAAAAACAGAATCTGTCAAAAACAGAACAGTCTGTAGCAATCTGAACATCCACCATACTTCTGGTACCCCAAAATTCTACCAAAATTAGGACAAATAAAAAACTTGTATAGCAAGACAGTGCAAAAAGAATCAGAACCAAATGACGTTCCAGTTAAAAATGTAAAATCGCGCACTACAGCCAAAGTTTCTGTCCTGCACCGTACAAACCAACAAACATTGTAAACATCCTAAAGGAAAACCTTAGCACATTATTTTTATAATACAATGGAATTGTACAAGGGGATAATTATTTTTGATGAAAAGTTTCTGTAATCAAAATTTACAAAGTTTCCGTGAGCATGAACAAAGTTCAAGGTTAGCTCCCACTTCAACAATGCTTGTCTCTCTCACTTTCACTTTCCTTTTTGAAAAGTTTTTAGGTTCCCCTCTTTATTTTTTTTGTTTTAAAACTATATAAAAGTACTCAACAGAAATAAATGACTCTCTAAAACTTCTGGGTTGTCTCCCTGGCAGCGCTTTCTTTAAAGCCATTAAGCTAGGCATTTAGTGCTCAAGTAACGAATCCACCCGGATCCCAAGGTATATCAAAGACAATTTTAATTAACAATGATTTGTAATTTAGCAGTGAGCACAAAGTAACATATATCAAGCAATGACAAAGTCTAACTCTCTTCCTATGCATCGGCATGTCATAAAAGAACAATTCATGCACACATAGTAAAGGCCAATGCATAATATAAGCAGGTTTCTTGTAATTCTATCATATTGGAAACATTGAGAGGTGGAGATAAAGTTCCTCTCTCATAATAATTGCAAGTAGGAGCAGCAAGCACATGCGTATTATATTTCTCAAAATCATCATGTGCAACGGTAAAAGGCAACCCATCAATATAATCCTTACTAAGCGCAAACTTCTCCGATATAGTGTAGTCGAGAGAATTCAAAAAGATAATAGGACTATCATGCGTGGGTGCAATAGCAACAATTTCATGTTTAACATAAGGAACTATAGCAAGTTCATCTCCATAAGCATAATTCATATTGGCTTCTTGGCCAGAAGCATAGCAAGCATCATCAAAAAGGGATATTTCAAGAGAATCAACGGGATCATAGCAATCATCATAGCAATCATCCTTCGATAAGCACGAAGGGGAATTAAACAATGTATCAGTTGGAGGGTTACTCTCATTAGAAGTTGGGCACGGGTAGCTAATCCGCTCTTCCTCCTTTTGTCTTCGCTCTCCTCATCATCTTTTTCATCCAATGGTCTCATTGTTTCATCAATAGCTTCCTGCAAAATATTAATCTCTTCTTGGACAGCGGAGAAGTCCTCAATATATGGTTTAACATAGGCATTAGAAGCATAATTATCATAACAATATTGAAATATGGCAAAATTTTCAGATTTGTAAAGAGTATCATCCTATTTTTCAATCAAAGAGGCAATCTCATAAGCACCTTTAAAAGCAACAAATTCTTCAATTTTTTGAACATCATAGTAATTGTAAACACCCTTAGCATACGAAGATACGATTCCATTATCACTAAACAAGCATTGATAGGGTAGGTGTTTCTTAGGGTCTTGAGAACAACAAGTAAACTCATATATTTCACATAAATTCCAAGCATAGCATTGCAAACGTTGAATTTGATCCCATAATAGTTTCCCTTTTTCAAATATACGGTGTTGCACAAAACAAGCATGCTCATCTAAACATTTGCCCTCAACTAAACTAGTGGGGCTTTCAGCACGAGCACAAAGGGATCGAAGATGATCCAAGTAAAGAGCTTCAGGAGTGTGATAGATTTTGAGTGGTTCTTCAACCATTGGTTCAGTAGGTACAACTAATTTTTTTGGTATTTTGCGTTTCCTACCCATAACTAAAGATAGAAAACAACTAAGAACAACAAATAAAAATTACTTAGTGATAAAGCAAACAAGCACACACGAGAATATTCACCCCATGCTATGACTCCCCGGCAACGGCGCCAGAAAAAGGTCTTGATAACCCACAAGTGTAGGGGATCACAACAGTTTTCGATAAGTAAGAGTGTCGAACCCAACGAGGAGCTAAAGGTAGAATAAATATTCCCTCAAGTTCTATCGACCACCGATACAACTCTACGCACGCTGGACGTTCGCTTTACCTAGAACAAGTATGAAACTAGAAGTACTTTGTAGGTGTTGTTGGATAGGTTTGCAAGATAATAAAGAACACGTAAATAAAAGTTAGGGGCTGTTTAGGTAAATAAACAATAAAGTAAATATTAGTAGAGAGCTTTTTGTTACGAGAAAGTTATTTGTCCAAGGCAATCGATAACTAGACCGGTAATCACTATTGCAATTCTATTTGAGGGAGAGGCATAAGCTAACATACTTTCTCTACTTGGATCATATGCACTTATGGTTGGAACTCTAGAAAGCGTCCTTAACTACTAAAGATTCATTAAGGTAAAACCCAACCATAGCATTAAAGTATCAAGTCCCCTTTTATCCCATACGCAACAATCCCCTTACTCGGGTTTGTGTTTCAGTCACTCACGCAACCCACTATAAGCGAATCATGAACGCATTGCAACACCCTACAGCGGGAATCCCTCACTCTTGTGCAACACGGAGGGCACCATAGGACAGCACCAATAATAAAAAATGCAACTCAAACCAATCACGATCATCAACTAACCCATAGGACAAAACAGATCTACTCAAACATCATAAGATAGCCATACATCATTGGGAAATAATATATAGTGTTGAGCACCATGTTTAAGTAGATATTACAGCGAGTAAGAGAGGGGTTACACCGCTGCATAGAGATGGGGGAAGGTGATGGATATGTTGGTGAAGACGGCGAAGGTGTTGGTGAAGATCGCGGTGATGATGATGGCCCCCGGCAGTGCTCCGGCGCCACCGGAAGCAAGGGGGCGAGGGGACCCCTTCTTCTTCTTCCTTGACCTCCTCCCTAGATGGGAGAAGGGTTTCCCCTCTGGTCCTTGGCTCCCATGGCGTGGGAGGGGCGAGAGCCCCTCCGAGATTGGATCTATCTCTCTGTTTCTGCGTTCCCAGATTCTACCCCTTCACCGTTTCTTAAATATCCAGAGATCCGTAACTCCGATTGGCGTGAATCTTTTGCCCAGATCTTTCTCATAAAATTAGCTTTCTTGCAACAAAAGAAGAGCGTCAACTGCCTTACAGGTGGCCCACGAGAGTCCAGGGCGTGCCCCCTGTCTCGTGGCCACCCCGAACACCGTTTCGCGTTGATTTTACTTCCCAAAAATCATAAATATTCCAAAAAAAATCTCCGTCCGTTTTTATCCCATTTGGACTCCGTTTGATATTGGGTTTCTGCGAAACAAAAAACATGCAACAGACAAGAACTGGCACTGGGCACTGGATCAATATGTTAGTCCCAAAAAATAGTATAAAAAGTTGCCAAAACTATATGAAAGTTGAAGAAGATTGGCTTGGAACAATAAAAAATTATAGATACGACGGAGACATATCATTTAGCCGCTTCTTTCAAAACTTGGGAGAATTAGCATTCACGTTTGCCCTCGGACCTGGCAAACTAAATTCAAATCCAATTTATATTCGATTACGAATATCCATAGATAATTATATGTTTTGTTATTTATTTCTTCAACACCACAACAAAGATTTATTCCAACTTTATATATGATTATGATTTATAAATGTCGTGATCTTCAAATTCAGTAGGTTGGATACACTCTAATTCAAACAGTTATTTCATCCAATACAATATGCTCACACGAAAAACAGTTCACCTTATATCAATCATACAAGTACTGAGGATTACCTCGCCTAAAAAATTTGGATCATTACAACACATGGACAACATGGAATTCCGGACAACATAGGGGGTCTTGCAACATAATCCATTCAGAGACATGACACAACATGCAAGTACAATAATCTAATGACAATTTCAACTGGTATCTAAAGAAGAACCAGGATTACCTTGGGCTTCAGATAGCAGAAACATCAGGACCTCCTCCGTCTTCAAATGCAACATTCTTACTTCCTCCAATTCTTGGGTTGCTTGCATAATGCGTGCCGCTAATTCCATAATTTCCAGCCTCAAGATAAAGATTATCTCATTCATGGCAGCCACACCATCTCTTTCTGCCTCCAGTAGAGCCTCAAGCACTATAATATATGTGCTCAGACTACTCTCCGGCGGTGTTGCCTCTGAACTGCTACCATCTGGTAACATGGATGGTGCACTGCTTCCACAAATAGATTCTGGGGTTGTACATTGTGTCCTAGTGTGAACGGCATCCTGAAAGGTTTCCGCTAGACATAAGTAAGAGATAGTTATCGTATGATCCAGGCAGTAAGCTTACATGGTAAACGACGGACGAATTATTGCCGAGCATGGCAAACTATATTTAATTGGTTCGAAGCAGCATCAGCCGAAAAGAAATTAAAATGGTAAGATGAAACTAGGGATGTAAGTGGCAAATAAACGACATACGCCAGTCCCATCTAGTTAGTTTTTGCTACCTCCCTAGTTCATTTTCCTCAAAAAAACAAAAACTCTTTTGAACTATCATACCACTAGTGGACTTTAATCAGGATTAAACGGGACCCAGTTGACATCCCTAGTTGAAAGGGAGTGTACAACCGCTATATTTAAGTTGCCAAGGCATCTAAGAAATTGAAATAATCTGAGAAAGCACTTAACAGTGTGGCCTCATATAAACTACGAAGACAGTCCTGTGATGAAGTTGAGAGGAAAAGTTAAGGACTCAAATGAAATAGGCATGCATTTCTTTACGATAGTACAGCAGGCACTGCTGACATATTGGCCAACTCAGGTATAGCGTAACAACAAACAAGCATTCGAATCAAGCACTACAGCAAAGTAGACAACTAAACTATTTGTAATTCGGTACGATTACACGTTGAGGGCACAAGCCAAGAAAGCAGCCCACTCGCATTAAATTTCACATGTAATAAAACACATTGGCTTACCATATGTTGTTGTGAAGCCTAGCTGCTGTTGCAATGTTCTTTGAAGATATCATCAACATCCCATGGTTACAAATCTAGTTGTTGTGGTTTATTCTGCACCATCTATTTAGGTAAAATTAATTTTAATCGCATGCACTGGTCCGAATTGATCATCAATGGTTCATCTCAACTAATGAAAGAAGGGTGTGTGCATACACGACAATATATCTGCTTCCCTCTATTTTTATGCTTGTTCGAGGTGCCAGCCCTAAAAGAACAAATATTTTGCTTGATGGGGTTGGTAGCTCCATAATTAATAGAAGCATCAAATTAGTCATGCAACTTGGGAAGATCAAGAACACACAAACAAGTAATGAACAGAGGCTCGGAGCAGTGATGTAATAGCTAGCATCAGAAAATGTAGGGTAAAACAAACAAAAAGCAGCGGAACCACATGCTAGTTTGCTGATGTGTAATTAAGCATAGAGAACATTAAGCAGTCTGATGGAACCAACAGGTGGCATCAGAACAAAACTAAAGCATATTAACTATATGTGCACTGGTATGTAATTTAGCACATGTAACATGTTCACTGCCAGAAGTATGGCCCTACAGGTGCAAGCAGAATAACGCGTCTCATGAAAAACTGAATGATGCCCTGAAGAAATTCAAAGGTGCGGTGCTTATGCTAGGAAAGTGAACGTAGGCGCCGGCTGTTGGATAATAGTACCTGATTCTCGGCGGCGTACGGGTATCGTTGTCATACTTGATAGCTAAGGATCGTCGATGGTGCTCATGTTGCGGTTGAGTTTGGGCCGGTTCTCGCCGTCGCTGAAGCGGCTCTGGTGCTACGGTTGCGGCGCCTGTCGACATACAAGAAAGCTCATCTGTGGTAAGTGAACAGTTGCACGATAAAGAGAAAAAATTAAGGAGTACAAATCGAAATAACCTGATGAGGCTACGGCGTCGGTAAAGCAGGGCTAGTGGAGTTGGATATGGCGTCCGTGGAGTGGGTCCGGTGTAGTGGACGAAGGCTTCGGCGGGCGCGTTGTATAGTGCTTTCGGTGACGCGGATCTGTTGCCGCGGACGAGGGCTTGTATGAAGGGCCAGCGAAGGGGCGGACGAGGGAGTCAGTGAAGGGCCTACGCTGTGGTGGATGAGGGCACCGATTAAGCAGATCCGGTGCGGTGGACCATGATGGCGGTCAAGGAGATCTGGAGCGGTGGACAAGCCAGTCGCTGAAGTGGCTCCGGTGAAGTGGTAATTTGGCAGTTGGGGGTTCCAAGGTGCGGAAGGTAGATCCGGCGGGGTGTGAGGTCCACCGCTGTGGCGGAGGACTAGATTCGGCGGCTTGTCGTGGTTGGGGGGGTCGGGGAGGGGAAGGGGAGGGGCTCTGGGGAAGAATGTTGGGGGCAAAGAGGGGAAAACAATGGAATTACCAAAGCAGCCCTTTTCCATTCATGTGGCAGGGGTAAAATAGGAATATCGCAGGGCTAAACTTTCGGGCGCGTGATATTTCGATGTGAGTGGGAAGTTTGAAAGCTTTTGGCGCATAAAATTATAAGTATTCTGCTCTCGTACGGCCGACTATGATATCATGGCCGACAATTTGTTTGTTTTGCACGCAAAAAAATGTGCAAGTTTTGAAAATCAATGTCTCCAACTCGAAACTTAAATTGTCCATTCAATTCAAATACGGATCATTGAGCTACTACAAGCAAATACCATCATACGGTCCAATTCAAATGAAATTCCAAATGTGTTTATCCTAAATATGATGACAAAAGCAAAAATGTGTATGTGTATGAATAAAGTGAATGATTATAAAGTTTGAACATGTCCGTATGTGTATATCTCTAGGTTTGATATATGAATTTGAAATCACGAAATCCCGGCTTAAAAAATGTACCTCCATTTAAATGAATTACAAAAGCTAATGATGGAGTCGAATTCCAAAATTCCAATCTTAGGTTTGTAACTCTGGTACATCAAGGTATATCACGCGTGTTCAAAAGTATCGTTATCTCATAGTACAAACTGTGAAACAAATTGATCAACCATGAGTGCACAATATCTCAATTATGCTAAAGTCCCTCAAATATAGACACCTCACTCTTTATCTGAAGTCAACCACCCCCTCCCCACCACCACCACCACCACACACACACACACACACACATAGAGAGAAGTCGTTCTCTCCCCCAGACACCAACACACGAGCACATTAACACCCCTCTCTTGTAAAGTCCGGACCCCAACATAGGTCTCTATCACTTTGTCTCTCGGGCATGCACACATCTCTTCCCTCACTCTCTAGGTCTCCCTCTATCTCTCTTACCCAAGCACACGCACTATGTAGAGTGTATATTTCCCATACACACAAAACGTCACCCCCAAACGTCTATCTCCCTAGTTATGTGGTTCTCACGCACTCACCTCACACAACACCCCCACTGCAAACAAGCACACTTTGTCTCCTTGTGCACCACTCTCCTCTTTCTATCTCTCCCACATGCGGACCCACCCCAGCTCCTTCCCTGTATACATATATGTCGTGACTCTTTGCATAGCTCCCTAATGTATAATCATTCTCGATTTCGCACATTGTTCTCTACACCATCTATTCTAGATCTCTCATGAAGTCCCTATCACACACACGATGACTCGCTTCCCTTGCGTCTCCGTTCATAGGCCAATTTCGGACAACATCAACATTGTCTCCCTATCTATACGCCATTTATGGACACAAACGCCCCCTCTCGCCCCCTCTCTTCCTCTCTCTCTCTCTCTCTCTCTCTCTCTCTCTCTCTCTCTCTCTCTCTCTCTCTCTCCGTCGCTAGCTCTCTCTTTCTCTCGCTCTCACACCCCTCTCCCACACACACACTCGATGTCTCTTCCAAATAGTCTGCTCCTCGCCCAACCCGTGCTATCTCGCTACTACACATGTCACACCATTCCCACTTCCCTTATACTAGGTTTACATCATCAGTGGTCTCTCTACTCCACATACACTCTCTCCCTGTCACACACAAACGCGTGCACAAACACACACATACACGCACAAACACCCATTTATCTGGATCCTCATCTCTCCCCATGTCCGCATGTGTATCTCACACACTCACTCTCTAATTGTGTATATGTGTCTCCATGTTACACAACACAAAGCCCCATGTACATATCTCTCTCTATCATCCACACACATAGACACAAAGAATCTGTTATCATTGCCTCAGTCTCTAACATATCACACACGCACACTGTCTCTCTCTCTCACACACAAACACGCTCAACAAGGGTTTCCCCGTGAATAACTTACCGTCTACTCATCAACAGTCGTGGAAGTACGGCGAACACGAGACGTGAAAAAGAATAAATCTACACGTGCTTAGACCACCTAGTATGACTACTAGGACTAGAGCAAGCCAAAAAGCGCGCCGCCGTCACCCCCTCCTTGTCGGCGACGGGAAAATCTTTGTTTTACACAGTCGAGAAATCATTGTGCTAAGGCCCCACATGCCAAGGCGTTGAATAGAATGTAGATGCTAGTTTACGGAAGCAAGTATCGATAATACGTTTGTATCTCCATACTTATATTTCTTCTTTTATAAAAAACCGAGTTGGTGATGATGATACGTGGCCATCTTGCAATATAGACAGTCTGATCTATATCTGACGGATGGAAATTAAACTAAAAGATACCCGCACCCCTCTCCACATTTGTAGACAAGGCCTTCCCTCGTTCATCCTTATCTCCAACAAACCTCATTGTTGAGCAATTAAGAAAGGAAGCCTCTGGAACAAACTGGCCTGGTGGCCACTGCCGGCGTTGTCAATCCCCATGCCTCCACTCAGTCCGACCACCAACCACCACCACACCCCACTCCTCTTCGCCTTATCTCATATTTCTCGAGATATCATTAGTTTTTACACATGGGATTACTCCCGCAAGGGTCAATCACAACAAGTGTTTTTATAAAAAAAATGCATCTTGATGTTCCGTGCAATGCACGGATCTTGCTAGTACTCCTACACAAGACTAAGTTGGTGATGCTGGTGTGTCTGCCATCCGTCGTTTCTGACCATTAGATCTACATCTAACGATTGTGAGGTAAGTTGTTGCCTTTTCTCACCAACATCTCACTTGTCTACCAATTTGCAGAAAAACCCATAATTAGTATCTTAAAACCAACCACATCCCTCCCTGACCTCACCAAAACATCCCAAGGAATATATTATAATTGAAACATTATATATCTCTAGTGACATATGTATATCAAAATTAGGGTGTTCTGTACCAAGTTTGTGAATAGGTATTGTTCTAATTATGATTCGTTGCAACGGACATGAACATTGCTAGTATTTCCAACCATGCATTTTTTTCCTAGTATTCCATAGTTTCGAGTTTTCCATCAAGATATTAGTCACTCATGGTTGATATTTACTTTCAATCATGTACACATATGCACTATGTAACTAGCCTTGCTTATTGGCTTCCAAAGCTTAACTTTCACTCCTACTTACAATATGTAGAGTATTTACAAAAAAATACCACTTTCAACCAGCCCTTGGAAGAATCTATTGTACAAAAAATAGCAAAAACATACCCAAAATTTCTTAATCCACGCCAAAAACTACTACCTAGTACTCCTACCGATTAGGTTCATTTAAACCCATATATGACTGGGTTGGCCCACACGTCCATGCTAACGAGGCAGCTTAAACCAACACATTTTGTTTGACCGTTGACACGAGGGACCCACATCTGACCTTCTATCCTGTTATTCCCCCTCAAATCATTATTTTTCCTGAACATTACTTCAAATAGTACTGATGTGTGTTCATCGGTGGCGCCAGTGATGAGCGAGTTGGTCGCCGCTCCGCCGGACGGGCCGGACGCCACGCTGGCCTCAGCACGGGTTGGCAGGTTGGCCCGAGCGTGACTCACGAGCGACCAAGCCGCCGCGCTGGCCTTCGCTCGAGCCAGATGGCTGGCCTGAGCGTGGCGTGCACGAGCAAGCCGTCGCGCTGCCGTGCCAATCTAGCTAGCAAACCTTGCAGACAAGCAGCTGGACGGAGCTATCTTGGCTAGCTAGCGGCCGCGAGCGCCGGACGGAGCTGGCATCCGGGCTTCCGCAACATGGGCTCCGCACCACCGGTGGTTTTGACCTCGCCTTCTGCCGGCGGTGGTAGCTGCGTCCCATGGCCGAGGATGACTAGGTGGAGGGGCCGGAGGTAGGAGGTCACTCGAGGATTTTGGTTGGTAAGAGCATGTACAATGGTTGATAAGGTAGTCTTATCTTAAGTCTGCCACCTATGCAAGTGGTAGTAGTTTCTTGGCATTTTAGTGGTTTCTTGCATTATTAGGGGTTTCTTGCATTATTAGGGGTTTCTTGTAAGGAACAATGTATGTACTACTAGCGACAAAAGGCGATTCTAGGTTGCGTTGTACTCCAACGAGTACTACTAATGGTCGTGGGAGTGTATACCTCGTTTTGTGGGTTCGATCCCGTCCGAACGCACGGCGGACTTTTTAAAAAAAATAGTACTACTACACCTACACTTCGCTGCGAGCCAATATTTTACACGGGTAGTTTGAGTTTTGAAGTCAAACGGACGTGCGTCCCCACAATCTGGGTGCACTGGACAGCCTAGCCACGTGAACGGGTTTTCCTTCCCAGCATCCCGTGGCTCGCGTGCTCGCCCTAGCCGCACCTTGCTTGTAGCTTCCTCATCAGCTAGTAGCATATTTAAACTAGTGCCTCCCAATTAAGCCCGAGGAGCCAGAAAAGCTTGGCGGGGCATTGGGAACTATGCAATACTACTACTACCTCCGTCCTGGTTTACAAGTCCCCTTTGTAGTTTGTGTCAAATTTTGACTAAGGATTTAACTAATAAAATGTTAATGCATGTCAAAAAAAATTATCTCATTGGATTCGTATTTGAACATAGTTTTCAAAAATATAAAGTTTGGTAACATGCGTAAACATTTTGTTAGTTTAATCTATGGTCAAAATTTGACATGAAATACAATGAGGACCAATAAACCCGGACGGAGGTAGTACTCTGTAGCTTGTGGCATTGCACGCATGGACTTCACTCCATTATCAGCTCTACTATAAAAGAAATTCCTCTTGACGTGTTTTTTTTGGAAACGGAGGCAAAAGCTTTGCTTCATCTCATTCATAAAGAAGGAACTACTAACAAAGTTCGACGAGATCCATTACACCTCCACAAATGGAAGCGAAAAGCCTAGTCTCGCTGTATCAAATAACTCAAATGTTCTGCCCCCACAGACCACAGTAACCGTCGCTGATAAACAGGTTGCTAGTGTGTGCGTGAGAGGAGCGGTTGAGTAGGCCAGCTACTCCTACGTGAGTGGAGCGGCTAAATATAGCATCGAGAGTACCCACTAGGACACTACGCAGGTGTACTTCCCCTGCATTGATAGTACAGCGATGGTTCTAGAGAACAATAGTACCCTCCACTTCCAACTGTAGCTCCTTGGCCCTGAGATTCAAGAGTTCAAAACTGGTGCACTATACTAGACTAGACTAGAAGTACAGTACATCACACTACTAGTTGAGAAAAGTAGTACTGGTACTGCTACAGTACGAGTACATACTCCTCTGTCACATAATGTAAGACGTTTTTTGACACTAGTTGGTGTGTACAAAAAATGGCAAAAACATACCCAAAATTTCTTAATCCACGCCAAAAACTACTACCTAGTGCCAAAAATTTCTTACTAGTGCTATTATTTATAGTATAATGCAATCCCATAACGTTCCATAATGCTAGTACTAGTAGTAAATAATAGCCTCACCCCTTCGCTGAGGAACGATCTACAGTTGGAAGGGACGAGGCCCTGCGGTTACTACACTCTTATCTCCTCCTCACCAGTTCCCCTCCCCCAGAAGAGAAGGCAGTTCGTCGCTGCTCCCATGGATTCACCAAGCGGTTCTCCTCCTCGTCGGGGCTGGGAGACCTTGGACGATGATCCTCTGGGAGAAATCGCACGCTGCTCCGACATCCTCACCGCGGCAAGACTCGGTGCTTCATGCACCAACTTTTTCAAGACGCTACTTAAATAGGCTTGGGAAAAGGCCATGCTTGTTGGTCTTCCATGCGTCCTCAAGGAGAAGGTTCTTCTATGGGACAATCCTTCGAACAGTCCATCGCTCCCTGGCCATGGTTGCGCGTTGACTCCGCTAGAGTTGCCGACGTTGAGAGGTAGTCGGATTTTGTCCGATGAGCAGGTCAGTAATGGAGTTTGATCATGTAGTACTTAGTTATTCCATTTCCATCCCGTGATTTCTCCGCTGCCTACCGTCTTATATATAGGTCTGGGTCGGTGCCAACGAAGATTGGCTTGCATACCTCCCGCCGGATACCACCATCATTTTGCACAACATCCACAGTAGTGTGGCCATTCCGGTAGACCCCTTCTCCACCATTGGGATCGGCCTTCCGGACTGGCTGGGCTTGAATACGTATGATGATGCCTACATGAGATTGAAGAAGATAGCAATTGTGGACCCGCTGACAAAGCGATGCGGCTACGACGATTACTATCTCATTGCGGTGTTCGACATAAGGATTGCCATCAATGCAAGACGCAGTAACGGTAGAGGCTGGCGCATGTTGGCGGCGGCAGATTTGTACCCCTACACGTTCGAAGACGCCGTGCACCATCTAGGCCACATCTTCGCGGTGACAAGCCAGGGGACTTGTTTCATTTGGTTGCCATCCTACGGTACGGGAGATTACAAACGGAATGCACAAACCATCATTTGCATCCCTAACGGTACTCCATTATTTTGCAGGTACCAGTCATCCCCCGATCAAAATAAGATCGCCAATCCTGGATGTGCATTTGCATCCGCGATTCGGTCTAACCTGGAACCTTGTAGCTGACTTTGGCATATTGGGATCAACTATCTTAGCAGTCGTTACCCATGGTACCACTGATGTGCAACATGGTCACACAATCTACCACGATCGGACCGTCACCATCTACCCAGGTATTCCATTTTTTAACCCTCTCGCCTTTTGTTTCATTGTTGTACTAGTAGTATACTTAGTACTACTAGTAGGAGTAATTTTTACCTTGGAGGACGCGTATAGCTAGCTAGGCCCTTGAAGACTTGAACCCACTAGCTGCCACCATTTTTGTTTTTCCATGTCTTACTATCTCATCCATGTAGCCAAGAGTGGCTATATATAATAAGCCGGTTATTTTACTTCCTCTATACCGGAGTAGTACTATTTGTTGCATAGTATTACTAACCGCCATATTTGAGCACAACATTATTATGCATGGACCTTGACTATGTACGTCACCATGTGTCCAGATCTGGGATGCCACGTGTACCAGATGAATGGCGCCGAGTTCGACCCCTGTGATGCTACGTGGGTGCCGAGGAACACTCTTGGAGAGTACTCGCTTTTCATCGGGGACAACTACCCCATTGTGAAGCGGATGCCACCTTCCGTGCACGACACAGAAGGCCTACGTTCATGAAGCATGGTTGTGTCTTCAGTGCGCACCGCCGGATGAACGACATGCTGGGACACGCTATCCCTGATTTATGCCGCTTCAGCTTGGATGAGTCTCCATCGTGTGGAACCGGACTAGAAAGGTGCGACAATGATTCCCGTTGCCCACCGCTATGGATCGTGCCATCCATGAAGAACACTTGGGACTGGAACCTGGAGGAGGACATGCATGTAGCCCATCTATAACGTGTAAGTGGAGTACGGTAATTGTGAACGGTAGCGCTGTGAATATATGTAGACTAGTCATGCACAAATTTATCACATGAATTGGAGATGAACTTGTGTGGCATACTGGCACTTGTCCTTTAGAATTTATTACTAGTAAATGTGTTATGTGTACGTGAAACTTGTGTGGTTGTTGCATGGGCTCCAACACGCTCTTTGAGAAAAAAAGGTGGCACAGCTTTGGATATACGTGACATGGCGGCATCATACAGTAGCATCGTTCGCTATAGTTGTAGTACACTCCTACTAGGATGACAACTCCTATAAAACCTTGCGCTTGGCTCTTTTCCTCTTTGGGAGGTTCAACAGTTCGTACTCGTGTGAACCTTGCACTTGCCTCTTCGCCCCTTCGGAAGGTCCAACAATGATGATACTACAGTACAATATGCTTCTGGCAATCTGACACCGATTGAACTGCTGCACGTCCACCGCGAGGGTGAGGGCGAGGGAGAGGGAGAGGGCGTTGTAGTCAAAACCCTCTCCTCGTCCTGTGAACCACCATGCGCGTGGGCGCGGGAGAGGCGTAGTAAGCAAGCTTATCCTCGTTCGGCGAGTTGACGGGACACATCAAAGCAGTACTAGTACTAGTAGTAGTCCATACTGCATCCTTTCCGATTAATATGGCTTAATTTGAAACGAGAAAATACACTGGCGGTCAACGTATGTAACAATATGCTCTTTACAGTCACTATATATAGTTTTGCGTCGATTATACGATCACTAGCTCATCGTAGAGCACCGTATTGCACCCTACTGACCGGCCACATAGTCGACATGGAACTTTGTTGACTCGTTAAATTGTCACTTGGTTTCTGGGTCCCACCTGTTAGTTGGCAGAGCAAAGAAATCAGTTAGACAAAACTTTACGCAGGCGCAACACGAGTCCAACCCTTGCGCCCGAACCACCCTGGCCGTGTATGTGAGTGCATGCACGTGTCCTCCCTCGGTCTTCCAACAAAGAGTGTACATCGGCTATAAAACAAAGAGTGTAGTAGTACATGATGTACATCTACATTTCCAATGCATTTAGCCTTTAATCTAAATCGATATTGATTGACTAATGCACCAACTTGTGCTATAGGTATAGGTTACATGTCTATCCTTAATTACAGCATGCAACGGCCTTCATTTAATCTTCTTATCTCAATGGTCGCATGCACACATAAGTCTGCTACTTTTGGGTGTTAATTATACCCTGGTCAATGTGTAAATCTCTAAATGTACAGTCTTTCACGGACGTAGGGACTAGGTTGAGCACTTGAGCATGAGCATGTGTGTTGCGTCGTGTGTTGTGTGCCGCATGGGTGCGTGAGTGTTGCGTGCGTCCATGTGGAGTACGTGTGAGTGTTGCATGTTGCATGCATGCATGCATGCATGCATGGGGCTTACTCCCTCCCATTGACATGTTCATATTTCAAGCTTCCTCTGTTCCCTCCATATGGTGATACTCCCTCTATTCCCAAATAGTATGGAGTAAAAGCCTCCCTCCATTCCCAAATACGGAGTATTTGTCTTTCTACAGATTTCAACAAGTGACTAGGTACGGAGCAAAATGAGTGAAGTGAGCATAGAGGCATAGGGATACTGTAGAAAGGAAGTCCTCGCGATCCATCATTCCCCATCTCGGTCAGAGAGAACTATTCAACTAGTCTTCACAGTGAAGTGACAATACACACTGCAGCAGATGGGACACGTAATTAATAAGCTGAACCAGCGTGTTGGTGTTACTAAATCAGCCTTACCCAGTACTGCCATCATGTTTGCCAGTAGAGCATGCTTCCGCAAATACGCCTACGCACCTCTGTCCTCCATTAACTGACATACGGGCCCTCTTGTGGTAGACCCACATGTCATCGGTGTAACTATTTACACTCCGAAGGACGGTGCCTATATCCTGGTAGTAGTACTAGTAGAATTGAGATTTAATGCACTTTCTTCCCCGTCTTCCACTCTTCTTCCTCCTCTCTTCTTATTCTTCCTCTCTTCCCCATCGTCGGTTTCACACCATTTACCCCCGCTCACTGCTCGCCCGCCCGCGCCATCTTCCTTGGTAGCTCGCGCATACCATATCCCCCCGCTCACTGCTCGGCCACACGAGGAGAAGCTTCTTCGCTCACCCACCCGAATCCACTTCCCCGCTGGCTCGCAGGCACCGAAAACCCCAATGGCAGAACCGACTGACACGCAGAGCCACGATTGGAATTCCCTCCCCGATGTTCTCTTGGAGCAGATCTATAGTCGTATGGACCTACTCAGCACCGTCCGTCTGGCCACATGCTCAGTGTCTTTGTACCGTCTACTCGTCTGCAACCGGCCGGCTCTTTTCAAGACACCCTGCTTGCTGATGCCCGATCCTCACAGGTGGCCCAAACACCGACTTGACGATCCTACGGAGGTTGCCGTGGTGCCCCTCGACATGCTACCACTACCCGTCCACCTGTCCTTCATGCGCGGCCACTACTGGGCGGGCATGAAGGCCAACTGGATCGTCTTCATCCACCACACCGGTAGTCCTGGTGTCTCGTGGATATCTACACCCAGCGAGAGATCACCCTTCCATCGTTGGATACCGCCGACATCGAGCCTCGCGGCCTGCCGGACACTCCTGCCTACTACGCACGAGACGCGTCAAGCTTTGGGCTCAACCTCTATTTGCAGAAAGTTGTAATCTGCGAAGTGCCCACACCATAAGAAGACTACATGGATTACAAGCTCATTGCCTTGTTCAACATGGGATTAGTCTATCTGGAATCCAGTCGCCATACATGGTTATGGCTCATCATCAATCCTGTTGAGGCAACATTTCTGTCTGATGCTATAGTGCACGATGGCATCGTTTACGCGGTCGACGCACAGATTGGTTGTCTATACTGGTGGAATCTATCATCGTGTAATTGTTCTATCTCATCTCATCTTTACCTTATGAATACGACTGCCTGTTCATTTGTTACAAATTTAGAATGCATAGCATGTCTATAACCACATCGTTGCTATATGTTCCTCTCATTTCCTAGATTTTTATGACCACACATGTTATTGTTAGAGTTGATATGAGAACAATTGGCATCTAATGATTGTTAGAATACATATTATGAGCATAACATCATGATTGCTATATGTTACTCTCGTTTACAAGATTTTTATAACAACGCATGTTATTGCTTAGAGTTGATATGAGAATAGTAGTAGTAAGTGTTATGGTAGAATATGAGTAGGCGCTGTCATAGCTGTTTTCCCCTCATTATTACATGATGTTTGAACCATGACATGTTGCTAGAATATGAAAGCCATTGGCTTATTTTTTTAACTTGGGGTATGATTATGACCACGGCATTGCAATTCTCTGTCTATGATATGTGTCACTGTTATAATAATCTTAATTCCACACATACCCTGAACATGATTGTTTATTTTTGTCCTTTCGGTCTCCAATTTGAATTGTTGCAGCAGATGCAAATGCGCTGGCCTTCATGATTCTAGGACCTGGAATCATACCAGCCGATGGGTGCTGGTTTATCACTCGTTCAGCTGATGGCGGTCATTTGATGCTCATTTGCACGTACCAAATTGACCAAACCATTACATCAAACCACATGCAGTACAATGCATGGGGCGTTCGTGACATTGATGGCTATGGCTGATTCATGTTCGAGAAAGATCCCAGCTCCGTTAGGCCAGGCGTATTCAACTGGAGGCAGGTTTACAGCCTCGGCAACCACTCCTTGTTCCTCGGGCTCAATTATCCGATCATCCAACCAATCATAGATCATATCACCGGCGATGATTACTGTGCTATGCAACTTCCATTCGTTAGGGGGGCTGTGTTTACACATCATACTATGGGTTTCATGAATCACCATATCCAGAGATTCGTCGACACAGCTTGTTGCCAGGTAATCTTCAGTCTGTGAAAGGCATCAAGCTTCCATGCGATGGATGGCTTTTGCAAACCCGACATGCGGCGATGTGGTTCATGCCAACAGCAAATATGCACAACTTGATTCGTGCTGATATCTAGACTGAGCCATGTATTCTGCTGCTGTAGCACAACCCTCTTTTGTTGGATATTATGTACTGTTGTTAGTTTGAAGCACTACTCTGGTTTGAAGGATAGATACCTTCCTGGGATCAAGTGCATCCTAACTCACCTGCGTAGGATGTACTGATAATGATGATGGAGATGTTGTGCAGAAGCCATATATATACATATATATCAGTTAGGCTTCAAGTGCATACTTGTTAGTTAAATCTATGTATAAATTGTGACACTAAATACGACTAGTAAGTAGTATAGTAGCAGTACTAGTATACGTCGGTCAAATTATTCATCATGTCAACACATTGAATTGACGTGACAACACGCTGCGCGTGAGGTGACACAAGAATCCCGGCGGCGTGTTCGGGTATTCTGGACTTCAGGTTTGGAGTACCACTTATCTGTCGAAATCTTTCATCATTCACTTAAAACAGTCGATTGATCATACATTGAGTACCATATAACTGGAATTACTGATGCAAGTCGAAGAAGGATTGGCCGTTGTTGCCGGCTGGCGTCAAGTTCGATCCCACGGATCAGGAGCTGATCGAGCACCTTGAGGCCAAAGTGAGTGTTGACAGCGCGAGATTTTTAGTCTCTCATCGATTTGTTTATACCAACCATCGACAGTGAGCATGGCATATGCTACACCCAACCTGAGAAACTTCCAGGTAAGACACCGATCGGCCGTCTACTTGCACAAACATATTCCTTTGTTTATAGCTCTATTTTTCTTTTTAGATGCAGACCTGGTGAAGCAATTACAATTTGACAGTTAATAAAAAGTGAAACAAGTGACTACAACATGCCAAAGATGTTATGAAAATGCCAACTAGGTACACTAAAACCTGTATTCCACAATACTGCAGGTATCACACTGAGTGGCCTAAGGAAGCATTTCTTCCAGCGCAATTCCAGGGCATTCAAAAGGGGCACGTGGACGCGTCGCAAGATACAGTCGCAGTGCAGCATGCACGTGATGTGGCACAAGACCGGCAATACCTTGCCGGTGATGGTCAACGGCCGGCAGACGAGCAACAAAAAAGGTTCTGGTGCTGCACACCAACAAGAACTTCGACCAGCAGAGGACCAACTGGGTGATGCACCAGTACCACCTCGGGGACCTGGAGCAAGAGAAGGAGTAGGAGCTGGTCCTCTACAAGATTTTCTACCAGACGAACACTAGGGCCAGGAATAAAAAGATTATGAGTTTGTTTGGTATTGGTAGTTGTACTACCTTGTCCTCCGCAAGTTGGTATTGTTGTTAACGATCTTTTGGTATGAACTTGCATTTACTTCCAACCATCATGCCGAGGGTCGACGTGGATATAAAGCTGAATCATTTGTTTCGAAACAAATTCTCAGGCACCTGATTTTTATTTGATGGGTAGCATAAGCACCCGCCGTTTGAATTCCCAGTTCTGCAGTTTTTTCGAAACAAGTGCATGCACTTATTATACGATAAAAAAACAATACCCGTGTTGCATCCCAATTATCAGTCTGTGCTTGCATAATTCTCTCGTTTATTGAGCACGTATATTGTTTTTTCAGGTCGAGCAAGTTTCAACTGGGCTGTAGACTGCCCAGGGTTGGTTTTGTTTTTAACAGGCCCAGCCCATGACATCAATGGGGCACAAAGATCCAGCAAGTATCTACTGGTCTCTCGCTCGCCAGCGTTAGTTATATTTTGTCTTACAACATCCGCAGGAAGTTTTTTTACTGAATCAAACACATAGCCCAGTTCTATTTTCCTCTTGAAACGCATGTCCTACATCCGTTTTCTAATCTCTACCTATAGTTTTACTAGTTCATATACGTGTATCATTATATTGAAAACACATAAAATTCGCTTTTCATATTTACATCCTTATTTTTGTTGTTTTTTCCAACCCAGCGCTAATTTTTTTACCACTGGTTTTCCCTTAAACCAACTCAATTGTCCCACGTCTTATTTGCTTACAAAAACAAAACGATTTTTTTGGCAAATCAATAAGTTCTTAAAAAAATGTTTATCATTTTGGGATTACAACAGTTTGGACTCCATCGAAATATGCAAAATAAGGTTGAACTTTTTGACCGTGGTCCTGGGCAGAAAATGGGCTGTAATAAATTACTTAAGAATTAGCAAACGGGCTGCAAATTATAAAAAATAGCAAATGGGCTGAAAATTATAAAAAATAGCAAATGGGCTTTATGTTGTCTCCCACAGATTTGGAGGCTGACTTGTGGGACTACTAAGTTCATGCGTACACAAGGTTTCTTAAAAAAAAGAAACTTACAACTATCGACTCTACCAGCGTCAGACCGTTAGATGTCAATCTAACGGCAATCGTGCTTCTTCAGTCTCTGATCTTCCTGCCCCAGCCGCCCAAACCAGCGCCATCGGAAACGCCTGCTCCCGCCTCCCGTGGCCGGCAGTGCTGCCGGGCAGGCCTCACGGCCCCATCATACTCGCATCCCTGACCTGTCTATACCTCTACTCACCCACACCTCCTGTTATTTTCCGGCGAAGGCAGCCAAACCAGTCAACCCTCGTACTCCCCACCGCGTGGGCAGCCATTGTCGTGTCTTCACCGGCTCCGTGTCGTTCCCTTCGTAGGCCTTGCCGTCGTCCACCTCCCTGGTGCTCTCGGCGCGGCGTGGTCAATGATGTTAATCCAATGGCTGTAGTGCTTCTTCAACCTCTGGTCTTCTTGCCCTAGCCACCCAAAGCAGCGCCGGTCGTGTCGCATGCTCCTGCCTCCCGTGGCCGGCTGTGCTACCGTGGAGGCCTCACCGTCCCCATACTACTCCCACACTGGCCAGGCCATCCCTCCACTCACCCACTCCCTCGGTTATTCTGCGGCGACGGCAGCCTCACACCACAGCCGAACCAGTGAACCCTCGTACTCCTCTCCGCGTGGGCATCCACTGCCGCGTCTTCCCCGGCTCCGCGTCGTCCCCTTCCTAGGCCTCGCCGTCGTCCACCGCCCTGGTGCTCTCGGCGCGGCTTGGTCAATGTGGTCAACGACCGACTTCCATCGGAAGAGTACTGTATGTGGAGAGGTTGACAGCTGGGTCCACGGCAGCCGCAAGGAAGTGCCTCCTTATTACGCGCAAAATAATTATTCCTCCACCTGACAGCAGGGACCCATCGGACGGGCCACCAGTATTTCGCTGAAAAAACGTTTCCCCCCTGACTGCTGTGAGCCACCGGATGGGCCACCGTATTTCGCGAAAAAAACGTTTGCCCCTAACTGTTGGGACCCACCGGATGGACCACTGTATTTCACGAAAAAAAGTTTCCCCCGCTGTCAGCTCGGACCCACCGGAAGTGCCTCCTTATTACGCACAGAAAAATGAATACTCCCCCTGCTAGCTGGGACCCACCATGGTGGGAGGCTGACTTGTGGGCTTACTAAGTTGACGGGGACAGAGGGCTTTGTCAACTTAGTCAATATGAACGATTCTAGCTCCAGTGACCGTACGATGTCCATCCAACGGCCGTGGTGCTTCTTCAATCTCTGCTCTTCCTGCTCCAGCCGCTCAAACAAGCGCCGGCAGGACTGCCTGCTCCCTCCTCCCTGCGGCCGGCTGTGCTGCCGCGCAGGCCTCACCGCCCCACCGTACTCCCATTGCTGGCCTAGCCATCCCTCTACTCACCCACACCTGCTGTTATTCTCCGGCGAGGGCAGACGAACCAGTAAACCCTCGTACAGTCGTACTCCCTCCGCGTGGGAAACAACTGCCGAGTCTTTCCTGCCTCCGTGTCGTTCCCTTCCTAGGCCTCGCCGTCGTCCACCGCCCTGGTGCTCTCGGCGCGGCGTGGTCAACATGGTCAAGGAAGGGCTTCCATCGGACGTGGATTGTACGTGGAGAGGCTGACAGCTGGGTCCACGGCCGCAGCAATGAAGTGCCTCCTTATTACGCGCAAAATAATTATTCCTCCACTTGACATCTGGGACCCACCGGAAGGGCCTCTGTATTTTGCGAGAAAAACGTGCCCCCCGCTGACATGTCGGACCCACCAGCTATCTTCACACGCAAGGAAGTGCCTCCTTATTACGCACAAAAAATGAATACTCCCCTTGCCAGCTGGAACCCAGCATAGTGAGAGGCTGACTTGTGGGCCTACCAAGTTGACGGGGACGGAGGGCTTTGTCAACTTAGTCAATATGAACGATTCTAGCTCTTGTTACCGTACGATGTTCATCCAACGGCCGTAGTGCTTCTTCAACCTCTGGTCTTCTTGCTCCAGCCGCCCAAACCAGCGTCGGTCGTGCCGCTTGCTCCTGCCTCCCGTGGCCGGCTGTGATCCCACGGAGGCCTCACCGCCCCCTACTACTCCCACCGCTGTCCAAGCCATCCCTCTACTCACCCACACCCCCTCTTATTCTGCGGCAACAGCAGCCTCACACTGCAGCCGAACCAGTGAACCCTCGTACTCCTCTTCGCGTGGGCATCCACTGCTGCGTCTTCCCTGGCTCCGAGTCGTCCCCTTCCTAGGCCTCGCCGTCGTCCACCACCGTGGTGCTCTCGGCGCGACGTGGTCAACGTGGTCAAGTAACGACTTCCATCGGACGTGGACTGTACGTGGAGAGGCTGACAGCTGGGTCCACGGCCGCAGCAAGGAAGTGCCTCCTTATTACGCGCAAAATAATGATTCCTCCACCTGACAGTGGGGACCCACCGGACAGGCCACCGTATTTCACGAAAAAACGTTTCCCCTTGACTGCTGGGACCCACTAGCTACATCTTCGCACGCAAGGAAGTGCGTCCGGGCAAAAAAAACGATTCGCCCCCCTGACCGCTGGGACCCACCAGCTACATCTTCGCACGCAAGGAAGTGCGTCCGGGCAAAAAAAACGATTCGCCCCCCTGACTGCTGGGACCCACCAGCTACATCTTCGCACGCAAAGGAAGTGTGTCCGGGCAAAAAAAACAATTCGCCCCTCTGACTGCTGGGACCCACCAGCTACATTTTCGCACACAAGGAAGTGTCTGACATTTGAGACCCACCTGGTCGAAGCGTACTTAGCATTGTCATTCTGGTCGCGAACGTGTACGTACATGCTGGTCGTTGTAGAGGCACGCACGTGTCGTAGTAGAGGTGCGCACGTAGCATGTATACGTACGTACAACGGCGAGGGTGCAAGAAATAAAATACGGCCACGTACGTACATACGGGCAGTGTCTTGAACGCCTACTCGCGCATACGTACATGGCTGGGTCAGAACAGAGACACATCATTGTCGTCGTGTTCAGGGGGAGGCAACGGAATGCGTCGTGTTCATGGGGAGGCAACGGAATGCGTCGTGTTCATCGAGAGGCAACAGAACGCGTGGGAGCCAACCGGCTGGGTCGGAACGGAATGCGTGGTCGTGTTCATCGGGAGGGCTTGGACGGAACAGGCGATGGAAACGAGGCTTGGCGTACCGCACAACGGAGGAAACGGCCTTGTGTTCGACCGGCCACATTGAAAACGGGATCCTGTTCATCGGGAGGGGTCTGGCGTACCGCAAAACGGAGGAAACGGACCTCCTACGGTCGAAACAGGGGTCCTGTTGATCGGGAGGGGTGTGGCGTACCGCAAAACGGAGGAAACGGACCTCCTACGGTCGAAACGGGGGTCTTGTTGATCGGGAGGGGTGTGGCGTACCGCAAAACGGACGAAACGGATCTCCTACGGTCGAAACGGGGGTCCTGTTCATCGGGAGGGGTGTGGCGTACTGCAAAACGGGACTCCGTGGGATACTGTTCATCTCCACCATCGACCTCCTTCGGCCTCCACGGGCTATCGTCGACCTCCTCCAGCCTCCACGAGCTCCTGTTCATCCAGCCTCCACCGCGCGCTACTCCACCGGCTACTGTTCAACCACCCCTCCACGGGCACCCCTCCACTGTCTACTGTTCATCCAGCCCTCCACACCATGGGGTCCTGTTCAACCATCCCTCCACGGCCACCCCTCCATCGTCTACTGTCCATCCAGCCCTCCACACCACGGGGGCCTGTTCATCTAGAGGCAACACCAACGCTCA
>NC_041383.1:468586298-468590852 GCF_002162155.2 Triticum dicoccoides | reverse complement strand
GTTCATCCAATCGATCGGCTTCAGTTAGCAGCAGTAGCGAAGGAATCGCTCCATCGGGTTCAGTTAACAGCCATCGATCGATCGCTCGGGTTCAGTAACGCGTAGCCTGCAGTGCAATCGCTCGGGTTCAGTTAGAGCCCAACGCCTCGCTCGGGTTCAATTAGAGCCAATGCCTCGCACACACGCGCGTACGTGTACGAGAGAAATGCACATCGCTCGTCCCCCGACCTCCCACCGTAACCGGCAACTCCCCGAAATTTTCCTCCCCCTCGCTTCTACCACGGTCCCAAAGAATGTCATGCAGGTGCGTCTCCGGCCCGCCCAGGATGAAAAGCCCATTTTCTATCATGATTTTTTGTCATAGAAGTAGGAGCCCACCACATCTATGATGATACCGGGTTCTGTCACAATTATCGTCATAGAAGTGTCATATGTATGACAGAAAGAAACTTCGTTCGGCCCAAAATGTCACGGATGTGTCTTTTTTTGTAGTGGAGGGAGAAGGCGTAATCAAGCTTCTCGTCGTTCTGCGAGTTGACGGGACACATCAAAGTTATTTAGTACGTACTCTCTCCAAAAAAGGGTTGACCATGTCATTGCTACCATCCCGTGCTCCGTCATTGAGTACATGCACTATTCACGTGCCATCGAGGAGAAAAAAATATTGCGTAGGTGCCATCGAAGTGCATGACTCACTTACGCACTGCTTATCTGATTATCTCCATTTTCTTGCATGATACGTGCACCTTGATGCTAGATGTCTCGCGTGTTGGGAAAAGGATGAACAAAGCTCACATAAAAGAAAAGAGTTGAAGAGCATAGATTCCCGACGACCGAGAAGGAGCAAGGAACCTCGCGGTAGAGCGTATGCAAGGAACCTTGCATGTTTTCCCCTGTTTTTTGCCACATGCCCACCTATAAACAAATAAAAGAACATGAACTCTTCACTAACCACTAGAAACGGTACATCAGGATGCTAAGTTGAAGATGTTTTATACTCCCTCCGTTCCCAAATATAGGTCTTATTAGAGATTTCAATAAGGGACTACATACGAAACAAAATGAGTGAATCTACACTCTAAAATATGTCTACATGCATAATGTTGTAGTCTATTTGAAATGGCTAGAAAGACTTATATTTTGGAACGGAGGGAGTAGTTTATATTGATAACCACGCAACAAGCCACGCATGTATAGGACGCATGCAGCCACGCATGTACACAAGCCAACGCACTAACTCCATCCGATCCAACTCATGCACATACGCGCATAGCATGGAGCACACAACGCACGTACACAACAGGTGCATGCACACACGCTCGGCCGCAGAATGCACGTGAATAACACATGCATGCGCACACACTCGGCTGCATGGAGGCGTGCGCCATCTGCGGCAACGTCCGATTCGTCGTGCTACGGCAAAGCTCGCACGCAACGGCGCCTACACATCTCTTGCAGCACCTCTTTGCCGTCGTTGCTCAATGACTAGTCGGAGACGAAGACGACCGCAACCTCGGCCTTAGAGCTAGCACCGATGGAAAAACACGCACGCTGCACGCACACGAGCACCTACGGAGTGCCCACGACTTGGTGCGTCCCCAGTCGCCTCTACTCCTTCTACGCACATTGTCTACCAAAGCGGCTGCATGCTAATGATGATGTGGGTGAGATCTTCTAGGACTCAGATGATGACGAGGAAAATTATGAGACACAAGGTGACGTACACCGTCAAGGTCCACGGTCAAAGGGGTGCTAGTAAGTGCTTAGATGTGCTTAGATGAGGTGCTAAGTGCATTAAATGGCTTAGTAACTCAAGTCTTCAATGCATAGGTGCTTAGTTTATTGGTGCCACATCATATTTTATGCCTACGTGGCAGGCTTAGTAGCTATACATGGTGGAGCACTGGGAGAGGCCAAGGCTGGTCATAGTGGGGAGTAACTTATACTGTAACATATTACTATGTTACTCTAAACATCTCTATAAACTGGAAAGGAGGGAGTAGTAACATAGACTAGTGTCATATGCAGACTATGGGAGCACATGATATTTCCCCGTCCGGACCGATCCCAAGTTGGCTTCTCACCTTCTTGGCCCAACAAAAACCCCTTCCCCCTCCCGCGCGCGCTTTCCTCCCGGCGCTAGCTGAGCCCGCCGCTCCACATTGATGGCAAGTCAGGGCGACGCGACCTCTCACTGCTTCCACCGTTGAAGTGGCGCACCGACCGAGGGCACCGCCCGCTGCACACCCGGCATTTCATAATACACAGTGGAGAGTAACTTTAGAGCAAGTACTACAATTAGATGACATAAGCAGGCTACAAGGATTTAAATATAGTATTTGTGCTTAGTTGAAGGAGAGAGAAGAGGATAGAGAAGAGAAGCAGATTGTAAACGTGTAGCCGGTTGTACTCCAACATACTTTGTGAGCCAAAAGGTGGGGCCATTATTAATGATATAGTATTTATACTAAAGGGACTAACGGACGCCTTAATTACTCTATTTTTTGTAACAAACCTTGGTGGGGCTATTATTGACTTGGACGTGGGGTTTGGGGGCCAAAGGCCTACTATTATACTTGCACGACCGACCTGACATGCTCTACCCTAGCCGCCGCTGTATCATATGGTTTCGCACCGTTCTAGATCTCAGCGCCGCCACGCAATTCTTCTTCAGCCCTCCTTCTGGCGTGCACCGCGAGAAGGGAATTAGTCCTCCGAACCCCGCCTTTCGTGATCCTGTACGGGAGAGGGGTGATCAGGTTTTTGGGGAGCACACTCCTGTGACTGCTGCCAGCGACGACTTCCTCAACGACAGCCTTCTTCCCCGACCTCGGTAACCTCTTCATCAATGACATGAGTGACAACATCAACCACATCGGTTTTGCTCCCGCTGTACAGTATGTGATTCTATCCTCCTGGTTTAGTCCGCATCATTACTTTGATGTTTGCAATTTTCGTCATGATCTATTTACTGCTGATTCGGATTAAATCTCATAGTAAATTGCTCATATATTCAACAATCCAATCCAAAAACCTGATTATAGGCAATTTACTCCGAGTGGTTTTGTTGCACTTTTGAAGCCGCCTACTTTTAAGGGGGTGCAGTATAAAAGGTGGCGCACAAGAGCAAAATATTGGTTTCAGATCATGTACTGTTATGACGCCACTAAGGGTAAGCCTGAGGGCGATCTTAATCCTACACAGCAGGAAGCTTTTTAGAACATGGATACCCTCTTCAAAGCCGCCCTACTGAGTGTTCTTGACGATTACATTGTGGATTCATATATGTCGTTTGACAGCGGCAAAGACATGTGGGCTGCGCTCGAGGCCACGTTTGGGCCCTCGGGCGCTGGCAACGAGTTGTACGTCATGGAGCAATTCTGTGACTACAAGATGACTGATGAGCGCTCTGTTGTTCAGCAGACTCATGAGATACAATCACTCTCTAAGGAACTTGAGTACTTTAAGTGTGTGTTGCCGGACAAATTTGTTGCTGGGATCATCATTGCCAAGCTTCCGCCTTCGTGGAACGATTTTGCTACTTCTCTGAAAAACAAGAGACATGAGTTTTCTGTTTTGGATCTCATTAGCACTCTTGATTTTGAGGAGAAGGCAAGAGCAAAAGACACATGTGCTCGAGTCGCTGAGGGAGCTTCTAGTGCCCACATGGTACATGAGAAGAACTTCCAGCCCAACCAACCCCAAAACAACAAGAACAAATCTCAGGGGAAAGGCAAGTTTGATGCAAAGAACAAGCCGTCACATTCTACTAACTTCAAGAAGAATTCTCATAACGGGAAGGGATGCAAACCTCAATTCTGGTAGCACCACACAAAATTTATATGGATACATCTACATGTTGTCAGCTAACCTCATGGTGCTCCAGGTATTCCTACATTCGTAACTAGGTACAATGACCACCGCAAGATGAAATTAGCTTATTCGTATGTTGACTTGCTGAATGCAGTGCGGAACAATCCTGTCATGTGTGGAGGAGCAAACAAGCAGTGCAATCGATTTTCTTTATTTCCACACCTTCCCACAGCTTTGTATTGGTTATAGTATGGTGAATCATTGAGATGCATAGACATGCTGAACTTTTGTTCTTCTGAATGTTAGTATGCATACCGTATCTTCTGAAGCTTAGTTTAATGTGAGTGTCTGCATCCAGTACCGCATCCTCTAATTTGGTGGATGCACACAGAGAAAATAAATCTCCTTAATTTACTCCATAACCACCCTATTAAATAGGCCTAGTAACAAATCAGGCGCATGCAGTGGCCGGCGGGCACATGCATCCTGCATGCATGGCCAGTCAGCCAAGTCCATGCGAAAAAAAATTATATGAGACCAGGTCTCATGGTTAGCAGGTGAGACCCACCCTGATGGATGACACGTGGCATTCACAAATCAGAAAGCATCAAATCATATGCTCGAGCTCCAATGCAGCAACGCAAAAGATGAGAGTGGATCTTGGGAAAAAGTGAGTAGTTAGTGCAGCAGGCCTTATAAACACGAACAGCTTGCTCTCCCGCTTCCGTCTCCCCCCCCCCC
>NC_041383.1:468580576-468585808 GCF_002162155.2 Triticum dicoccoides | reverse complement strand
CTAAGGAACCGGTAGAATCTCCGGTCGACCGCATCAGCGATCTCCTGGACGTCATCCTTGAGTAGATCATCTCGCTTCTCCCCACCAAGGATTGCTGCCGCACACAAGTCCTCTCAACTCAGTGGCGCCCTCTATGGCGCACCGCGCCCCTCAATCTCGACTGTCGTCAGATATCTGTCCTTCCTGAATTTGATCTCCTTAGACCCATCGTCTCTTCTCACTGGAAGGGCCCCGTTCAATGCCTCTGCATCCCGACACGCTACCTGATGTCCATACCCAGCAAGGTGGACGCTTGGCTGACATCCCCTGAATTCGGAAAACTCCAGCAGTTTGAACTGTACCAATACCACAAAAGTTTCATACCACGAACACACCAAGAATTCGTGCCCACACCACCGTTGTCCATCTCGCAGTTTTCCTCCTCTCTCCACACCGCCACCTTTGCCCGGTGCCATCTACCAGACGATCTGGTACAAATGCTTCGACTCCCACTTCTAAAAAAACTTTCGCTTGTGGTGGTTTATCTGTCGGAGGCCTCACTGCACAGCATCATCCACTCCAGTTGCCCTACCCTGGAGCGCTTGCTAATTGTTTTGGGAATAGATATCGGTATCAGTTGTCTCCAAATAAAGTTGCATCACCTTAAAAGCATTGGAATTTGTTTTAAAGGACAGCAGCTCATCATCGAAGATGCCCCTTCACTTGAAAGGTTGCTCCTTGATAATTGTTATACACCTTCACAAATAATTGTCATCTCTGTGCCCAAACTGGAGACCTTGGGTGTAATTCATGACCCGTTTAATAATCACAAGGAGTTGGTGTTTGGCTCCTCACTTTTTCAGGTACCGTATATTATCATCTACACATTTGTAATCATATGCTGCATTTTTCATTTATGCGCATAAGATTTATATCATCTTGGAGTACACTTTGGGTACTAATATTATGTTATATGCTCAATGAAGAGTTTGTCCATTGATAGCCTATCAATGCTGCTGGATTCTGTCAAGATCATATATATCAGAATGTATAGTTTTGATCTGGACATAATTATTGGCTTGATGCGATGCTTTCGATCTCTGGAGAATTTATACATAGAGGTGATGATTTCATGCACATTCAAAGCCCGTATATATTGTACTAGAATTAACTGTTCAGTTGTCGTTCTTTCGACATACTCTTTTTTCAGACCTTAACTATTTTCAATCTTCATGTCTACTTAGGCAGAACCACATGGAGAAAAACATATAACCAATCGGTGGCGTAATAAGCACAAGGATTTTCCCAGTTCTCATAACATTCGTTTGAGGACAATAACGATGGAACAATATGCATCCAACCAGTAAAACAGAAGCTTTGTCACATTCTTCCTGTTGAATGCGAGGTTACTATTGTCCATGAGGCTTAATTTTTACCGCAAGAGATTTCTCACGGACGGACATGTTGAACAGCAAAATAAGAAGTTTCAGGTGGACAAATGAGCTTCTAAACATGCTCGGCTTCTATTTACAACAAGTTATAGTCATCCTGAAATAATTTTTTTTGCACAGGATGTTGATTTTATGGATCAGACCGATCCATTTGTTTGTGACTGCAAAAAAGAGTGGTTGGGTTAGATGTTACTGTCATGTTCAATCTGGGTTTTGTCTAAAAATTTGATGAACAATTAATCCTTGGGCTTTTTGTACCATTTGTATGCTTGAGTTGAATGTTGTTGCCCTTGTACTCCCCTCCACCTGCCACTACACTGCCGCATCTTCCATGGCTGCTGTTCGTTCCCGTCCGAGGCCTCGCCGTCGTTCCCCGCCTTGGTTCGCTCACTGTGCCCGCCGCCATCTGGCGTTGTCAACATGGTCAACAACCAAGAGGAATCAGGAGATGACTGTATGTGGAGAGGCTGACAGTAGGGACCCACCAGGGTCATTGCATTTCGCAAGCAGTTGCCTCGTTATTACAAGCCAAAAAAATAATTCCTCCTAATTGTTTGACAACTAGGTCCCACGCCATTGTCAATGTAGTCAATAAACGAGAAAATTACACAATGAGCGGATAACACCAGGGACCCAACAGCTCGCCTAGTTGTTTCTTAGTTTTTTAGACAAAGTTGTTTTTTAGTTTCAAAGACGGACCTCAACTGTGTGATGTGCGGGGGCTGTGGCCCGTCTAGCCCACGCTTACGCTTTTGTTAAGCACATGACGAGCCCAGTTGATATATTTTTTTCTTTCTGAAATTGGCTAGCCCAGTTTTTTTTTGGAGAATACCAAAACTGAGGCCTACTTGCTTTTGTCAGCCCTATCGGGCTGCAAATCTTTCAAGACGAGGAGGGATGTAAGTAGTAAGAAATGGGCTTCCCCAGAAAATGGGCTATAAGTTGTAAGAAATGGGCTGTAAATTTTTAAACCAAAGCCAACCGGCAATTGCATTAAAATGTCATTTTTTTCAGGATTTCTCTACTCTCTAATCTTATAAAAACCAAAGCCAAGTGGCAATTTCATTAAAATATCATCTTTTCTCCCACAAGATAAACTACTCATACAAATGCATCTTCATGTTCCGTGCAACGAACGGGCATCTTGCTAGTTAAGATTCTGAATTTCATTCATTTTTTTGCGGAGAATTGTTTTTTGAATTTTATTTTGATATAATTTTTTGAAAATTATTTTTAACGTGACTCGAAATTTCGTGATTAAAAGAGTTCGGACCCCACCAAAATATGCAAAATTTCGTTGAATCTTTTAGCAGTGCCCAGAATATATGGTCTGTAATGCTAATAAAAGGAACATGGCCTTCAAATATCCTTAAGAATTAGCAAATGGGCAGTAAATTATTGAAAATAATGGCTAATGGGCTGTATGGGCCTACTAGGTTGACGATGACGCTGTGCTAATTTTTTTTGACGCGTACGCAAGGCTTTGTCAACTTAGTCAACACACAACAGTGACTGTTGGATGTCCATCCAACGGCCGCCGTGCTTCTTCAATCTCTGATCTTCCTGCTCCAGCCGCCCAAACCAGCGCCGGCGGGACTGCCTGCTCCCTCCTCCTGTGGCTGGCTGTGCTGCCGCCAGGCCATCCCTCTAACCACCCACACAGCCTGTTATTTTCCGGCGATGTCAGCCTCACCCCGCCACCGACAAGTCAGCGCTCGTACTCCCCTCAGCGTGGGCATCCGCTGCGGTGGCTTCGCCAGCTCCGGGAGGTTCTCTTCCCGGGCCTCGCCCTCGTCCACTGCGTTTGTGCTCTCTGCGTGGCGAGGTCAACATGGTCAAAAAACAACAGCCATCGGAACAGGCTGATGGTAGGGGCCCACACAGGGAAATGCCTCCTTATTACGCGCAAAATAATGATTCCTCCACCTGATAGCTGGGACCCACCGGAAGGTCCTCTGTATTTCATGAAAAAATGTTCCCCCCGCTGTCAGCTTGGACCCTCCGGAAGTGCCTCCTTATTACGCACAAAAAATGAATACTCCCCCTGCTAGCTGGGACTCGCCTTCATGGGAGGCTGACTTGTGGGCCTACTAAGTTGACGGGGACGGAGGGCTTTGTCAACTTAGTCAATATGAATGATTCTAGCTCCAGTGACCGTACAATGTCCATCCAACGGCCGTAGTGCTTCTTCAACCTCTGGTCTCCGTGCTCCAGCCGCCCAAAGCAGCGCGGTCGTGCCGCATGCTCCTGCCTCCCGTGGCCAGCTGTGATGCCGCGGAGGCCTTACCGCCCCCTACTACTCCCACCGCTGGCCAGGCCATCCCTCTACTCACCCACACCCCTTGTTATTCTGCAGCGACGGCAGCCTCACACCGCAGCCGAACCAGTGGACCCTCGTACTCCTCTTCGTGTGGGCATCCACTGCTGCGTCTTCCCTGGTTCCGCGTCGTCCCCTTCCTAGGCCTCGCCGTCGTCCACCGCCGTGGTGCTCTCGGCGTGGCATGGTCAATGTGGTCAATGACCGACTTCCATCGAAAGAGTACTGTATGTGGAGAGGCTGACAGTTGGGTCCATGGCGGCCGCAAGGAAGTGCCTCCTTATTACGCGCAAAATAATTATTCTTCCACCTAACAGCAGGGACCCACCAGACTGGCCACCGTATTTCATGAAAAAAATGTTTCCCCCCTAACTGCTTGGACCCACCAGCTACACCTTCGCACACAAGGAAGTGCGCCCGAGCAATAAAAAACGATTCGCCCCCCTGACTGTTGGGACCCACTGGCTACATCTTCACACGCAAGACAGTCGGGACCCACCTGGTCGAAGCGTACATAGCGTTGTCATTCTGGTCGCGAACGTGTACGTACATACTGGTCGATGTAGAGGCGCGCACATGTCGTAGTAGAGGCGCGCACGTAGCATGTACACGTACGTACAGCGGCCAGTGTGCAAGAAAGAAAATATGGCCACGTATGTACATACGGGCGGGGTCTCGAATGCCTACTCGCGCATATGTACGGCCAAGGCTCGTGTACATAGCTGGGTCGGAACGGAGAAACAGCGTCGTCGTCGTGTTCATGGGGAGCCAACCGGCTGGGTCGGAATGGAATGCGTCGTCGTGTTCATTGGGAGGGCTTGGACGGAACAGGCGATGGAAACAAGGCCTGGCATACCACAGAATGGAGGAAACGGCCTTGTGTTCGACCGGCCATGTTCGAAACAAGATCCTGTTCATCGGGAGGGGTCTGGCGTACCGCAAAACAAAGGAAACGGACTTGTTTTGGACCTCCTACGGTCGAAACGGGGTCCTGTTGATTGGGAGGGGTGTGGCGTACCGCAAAACGAAGGAAACGGACTTGTGTTGGAGCGCTACGGTCGAAACAGGGGTCCTGTTCATCGGGAGGGGTCTGGTGTACCGCAAAACGGGACTCCACGGGATACTGTTTATCTCCACCGTCAACCTCCTCCAGCCTTCACGGGCTACTGTTCATCCACCGTCGTCCTCCTCCAGCATTCACCTGTGACTGTTCATCCACGGGCTCCTGTTCATCCAGCCTCCACCGTGCACTACTCCACCGACTCCTATTCAACCACCCCTCTCCACGGGCTCCTGTTCAACCACCCCTCCACGAGCTACTGTTCATCCACCCCTCCACCGTCTACTATTCATCCAGCCCTCCACGGGGTCGTCCTGTTCATTCAGCCCTCCACGGGGTCCTGTTCATCTAGCCCCAACTGGCCTGATCGATCGGGGTCATGTTCATCCAAAGGCAATGCCACAGGGTCCTGTTCATCCACCCCC
>NC_041383.1:468506602-468580270 GCF_002162155.2 Triticum dicoccoides | reverse complement strand
CATCTAGAGGCAGCATCAATCAGCTTCAGTTAGCAGCAGTAGTAAAGGAATCGCTCGATCGGATTCAGTTAGCAGCCATTGATCGGTCGCTCGGGTTCAGTAACGCGTAGCCTGCAGTGCAATCGCCCGGGTTCAGTTAGAGCCCAACGCCTCGCTCGGGTTCAGTTAGAGCCAACGCCTCACACACATGCGCGTACGTGTATGAGAGAAACGTGCATCGCTCGGCCCCCGACCACCCACCATAACCGGTAACTCCCCGAAATTTTCCTCGCCCTCGCTTCTACCATGGTTTTTCCGTCATGGACGGCCCAAAGAATGTCATGCAGCTGCATCTCCGGCCCGCCCAGGATGAAAAGCCCATTTTCTGTCATGATTTTTTGTCATAGAAGTAGGATCCCACCACATCTATGATGATACCGGGTTTTGTCACAATTATCATCATAGAAGTGTCATAAGTATGACAGAAAAAAATTCGTTCGGCCCAAAATGTCATGGATGTGTCTTTTTCTGTAGTGCAATCTATAGTTTTGATACAAAGACGCAAGAGATGAACTAGGGTTCGAGAGGAGTTGGTGCTGTGAAGATCTTTATGAAGATGGCCCTCCCCAAGATGGGAGAGTTGTTGGTGATGATGATGACGATGATTTTCCCCTCCGGGAGGGAAGTTCCCCCGGCAGAATCGCTCCACAGGAGAGCAAAGTGTTGCTACCCAATTTCCGCCTCGAGGCGGCGGTGCTTCGTCCCTAATGTCCTCTCTCTATTTTTTTCTAGGTCAAAATGACTTATATACCAGAAGATGGGCACCGGAGGTGGGCCGAGGAGGGCACAACCCACCAGGGCGCGCTTGGACTCCCTGGCGCGCTCAGGTGGGTCGTTCCCACCTGGTGGGCCCCCTCTGGTAGTATTTACTCCAATATTTCTTAAATATTCCATAAAAATTCTCCTTGAAGGTTTAGTTTGTTTGGAGTTGTGTAGAATAGGTAGCCTTACGTAGCTTTTTCAGGTCCAGATTTCCAGCCGCCAGAATTCTCCCTCTTGGTGTGTACCTTGCAAATTATGAGAGAAAAGGCATTAGAATTACTCCAAAAAGCATTATTATGGATAAAAACATTATAAATAATAGTAAGAAAACATGATGCAAAATGGACGTATCAACTCCCCAAAGCTTAGACCTTGCTTGTCCTCAAGCGAAAACCGAAATCGAAAAACATGTCCACATGCTTTGAGAGAGAGGTGTCGATAAAAACAAAAATACACACTTAGAAACATCATGTTGATTATTATAATAGCAACAAAATTGAACATAGGACATTTATCATTGAACTTGCATCATATACTCCCCATGAATAAGTAACAATTCATCACATAATCGAAGTATAAAGCAAAAACTCTGTTAAAAAACAACAAGCTATGTTCTCAGTCAACTTTGCAACTACAATTCATCATCTTTTCAGGAAGAGTCACGTGTCGGAGCCTTTTAGCAAGTCCACATACTCGACCTGTTGGGGAACGTAGTAATTTCAAAAAAAATCCTACGCACACGCGAGATCATGGTGATGCATAGCAACGAGAGGGGAGAGTGTTGTCCACGTACCATTATAGGCTGAAAGCGGAAGCGTTAGCACAACGCGGTTGATGTAGTCGTACGTCTTCATGATCCGACCGAAGGAGAAGGAGAAGGAGGAAGGGGGCGCCCCCCGGGAGCTCCTATACGGCGCTGCAGGCGCCCGTTCACGCTCCTGGCGCCTGCAGCGTTCGTTGCTGGGCCGGCCCATGAAACATACAGTCCAACGACCGCAAAAAGCTCGCTACAAAATTGCTCACAGTCCATGCTAAAAAACATCTAAAAAATGTTGTTCTCTCTGGATCGAACTCGCGACCTCACAGCCATGTTGGAGTTTAGCCAACAGGTACACCTCATGGCGGCTAGTTATTCACTTCAACGCGACTTTATTCAAGAACAACGGTAGCAGCGCTACTTATCTCGCTTAGTTTTTTGAATTATTTGAAAACATTGATGAAAAACATGAATGTACGGAAAAAATATAAAAAAATTGGATATTTGAAGAACATGCATAAAAAAGTTGGCCAATGTAAAAAAGGTTCATGTATTCAAATAAGTTCATGAATTCAAAAACAAAAGTTCATGAAATGGAAAAAAAAAGTGCACAAATTTTGTAGAAAAAGTTCACAACAATGAAAACAACCATGAGTTTCAAAAAAGTTAACAAATTTGGAAAAAGTTCATCGAATTTGAAAAAAAGTTCATCAAATTCTAAAAAAGTTCATCCGATTCGAAATAGAGTTCATCGGATTTGAAAATTCTTCATCAAGTTTAAAAAAAGTTCAGCGAATTTGAAAAAAAGTTCACTGAATTTGGAAAAAGTTCATCAACTTTTCAAGAAAGTTCATCGGATTTAAAAACTAGTTCATCAAATTTGAAATTTTTTAATCAAATTTGCGTAAAGTTCATCGAATTTGAAAAAAAGTTCATCGAGTTTGAGAAAAGTTCATCAAATTGGAAAATAGTTATTCGAATTAGAAAAAGGGTCATCAAAATTGAAAAAAAAATCACCGGATTTGTAAAAAAATCATCATTTGTTAAAATAGTTCACTAAAAATATAAAAAAGTTCATAGATTTTGAAAACAAAAACACCATCGATTTGAAAGAAGTTCACGCATTTAAGAAAAGAGAAAAAGGAAAAAATGATGAGGGAATAAACCAGGAAGAAGAAGAAAGAAAAAACAAAAATGAAAATGAAAAAAAAGGAAAATGAGAAAAAGAAAAAAAAAGAGGAAGGCAAGGAATGAAAGACTTAAAAAGTTGAATTTCATCATATCCTGCTTGCTGCCGTGGTTGGTTGTGCGAACGAACCTGTTCCAGGGAGGTCTCTGGTTCGATTCTGAGTGAGCGCACCAATTTTTTGCGTACGATGAGAATACACTGTAATGGGCCGGCGCAGAGCAGGGTGCTGCAGGCGCCCGTTTGTAAATTTGCCTATAACGGGCGCCTGCAGCGCTAAATAGGGAATGCCGCACCCCCCCCCCTCCCTAGTGCAATTCGGACTAGTCCATGGGGAGGGGTGAGGTCACCCTTTGGGGCCTTTCTCTCCTTTCCCGTATGGCCCATTAAGGCCCAATATGAATTCCCGTAACTCTCGTGTACTCCGAAAAATACCCGAATCACTCGGAACCTTTCCGATGTCTGAATATAGTCGTCCAATATATCGATCTTTATGTCTCGACCATTTCGAGACTCCTTGTCATGTCCCCGATCTCATCCGGGACTCTGAACTCCTTCGGTACATCAAAACACATAAACTCATAATATAACCGTCATCGAACTTTAAGCGTGCGGACCCTACGGGTTCGAGAACTATGTAGACATGACCGAGACACGTCTTCGGTCAATAACCAATAGCGGAACCTGGATGATCATATTGGCTTGATGTCTACTACACTATCTTCTTCTTGTAGACGTTGTTGGGCCTACAAGTGCACAAGTTTGTAGGACAGTAGCAAATTTCCCTCAAGTGGATGACCTAAGATTTATCAATCCGTTAGGAGGCGTAGGATGAAGATGGTCTCTCTGAAACAACCCTGCAACTAAATAACAAAAAGTCTCTTGTGTCCGCAAACACCCAATACAATGGTAAATTGTATAGGTGCACTAGTTCGGCGAAGAGATGGTGATACAAGTGCAAAATAGATAGTAGATATAGGTTTTTGTAATCTGAAATAATAAAAACAACAAGGTAGCGAGCAATAAAAGTGAGCGTAAACAGTATTGTAATGATAGGAAACAAGGCCTAGGGTTCATACTTTCACTAGTGCAAGTTCTCTCAACAATAATAACATAGATAGATAATATGACAAGCCCTCAACATGCAACAAAGAGTCACTCCAAAGCCACTAATAGCAGAGAACAAACGTAGAGATTATGATAGGGTATGAAACCACCTCAAAGTTATTATTTCGGATCGATCTATAAAAGAGTTCGTACTAGAATAACACCTTAAGATACAAATCAACAAAAACCCTAATGTCACCTAGATACTCCATTGTCACCTCAAGTATCCGTGGGCATGATTATACGATATGCATCACACAATCTCAGATTCATCCAACCAACATAAAAGTACTTCAAAGAGTGTCCCGAAGCTACTACCGGAGAGTCAAGAATGTGTGCCAGCCCCTATGTATAGGTTCCCAAGTGCCACGAAACCCGCAAGTTGATCACCAAAACAAACATCAAGTGGCACATGATATCCCATTGTCACCACAGATAATCACGGCAAGACATACATCAAGTGTTCTCATAAAGACTCAATCCGATAAGAAAACTTCAAAGGGGAAACTCAATTCATCATAAGAGAGTAAAGGGGGAGAAACATCATAAGATCCAACTACAACAGCAAAGCTCGGGATACATCAAGATCGTGCCATAGAGGAACACGAGGGAGAACACGAGAGAGAGAGAGAGATCAAACACATAGCTACTGGTACATACCCTCAACCCCGAGGGTGAATTACTCCCTCCTCGTCATGGATAGCGCCGGCATGATGAAGATGGCCTCCGGTGATGGGATCCCCCTCCGGCAGGGTGCCGGAACAGGGTCCGATTGGTTTTTGGTGGCTATAGAGGCTTGCGGCGGCGGAACTCCCAATCTATCTTCTGTTCTGGAAGTTTTAGGGTACGTAGGTATATATGGGTGAAAGGAGTACGTCGGTGGAGCTACGGGGGCCCCACGAGGCAGGGGGCACGCCCCACCCTCGTGAGCACCTCCCGTATCTTGTGACGTGGGGTCCAAGTCCATCAGGTGGGTTTCCTTCCAAAAATAACTTCTCCAGTTGATTTCGTTCCGTTTTGACTCCATCTGATATTATTTTTCCTCAAAACACTAAAATAGGCATAAAACAGCAAATCTGGGCTCGGCCTCCGGTTAATAGGTTAGTCCCAAAAATAATATAAAAGTGGATAATAAAGCCCAATATTTCCCAAAACAGTAGATAAAGTAGCATGGAGCAATCAAAAATTATAGATACGTTGGAGACATATCATGGCTCCTACATATTCTACGAAGATCTTTATCGGTCAAACCGCATAACAACATACGTTGTTCCCTTTGTCATCGGTATGTTACTTGCCCGAGATTCGATCGTCGGTATCTCAATACCTAGTTCAATCTCATTACCAGCAAGTCTCTTTACTCGTTATGTAATGCATCATTTCATAACTAACTCATTTAGCTACATTGCTTGCAAGGCTTATAGTGATGTGCATTACCAAGAGGGCCCAGAGATACCTCTCCGACAATCAGAGTGACAAATCCTAATCTCGAAATACGCCAACTTAACATGTACCTTCGGATACACCTGTAGAGCTCCTTTATAATCACCCAGTTACGTTGTGACATTTGGTAGCACACAAAGTGTTCCTCCGGTAAACGGGAGTTGCATAATCTCATAGTCATAGGAACATGTATAAGTCATGAAGAAAGCAATAGCAACATACTAAACGATCAAGTGCTAAGCTAACGAAATGGGTCAAGTCAATCACATCATTCTCCTAATGATGTGATCCCGTTAATCAAATGACAACCCATGTCTATGGCTAGGAAACACAACCATCTTTGATTAACGAGCTAGTCAAGTAGAGGCATACTAGTGACACTATGTTTGTCTATGTATTCACACATGTATTATGTTTCCAGTTAATACAATTCTAGCATGAATAATAAACATTTATCATGAAATAAGGAAATAAATAATAACTTTATTATTGCCTCTAGGGCATATTTCCTTCAGTCTCCCACTTGCACTAGAGTCAATAATGTAGTTCACACCGCCATGTGATTTAACACCAATATTCACATCTGTATGTGATTAATACCCATAGTTCACATCGTCATGTGATCAACACTCAAAGGGTTTACTAGAGTTAATAATCTAGTTCACATTGTTATGTGATTAACAACCAAAGAGTACTAAGGTATGATCATGTTTTGCTCGTGAGAGAAGTTTAGTCAATGGGTCTGTCACATTCAGAGCCGTATGTATTTTGCAAATATTCTATGTCTACAATGCTCTGTACGGAGCTACTCTAGCTAATTGCTCCCACTTTCAATATGTATCCAGATTGAGACTTAGAGTCATCTGGATTTGGTGTAAAAGCTTGCATCGTTGTAACTTTTTACGACGAGCTCTTTTATCACTTCCATTATAGATAAATATTTACTTAGTCCTCACTAAGGATATTCTTGACCATTGTCCAGTGATCTACTCTTAGATCAAAATTGTACTCCCTTGCCAAATTCAGAGCAAGGTATACAATAGGTATGGTACACAGCATAGCATACTTTATAGAACCTATGACTAAGGCATAGGGAATGACACTTCATTCTCTTTCTATTTTCTGCCGTGGTCAGGCTTTGAGTCTTACTCAACTTCACACCTTGCAACACAGGCAAGAACTCCTTCTTTGACTGTTCTATTTTGAATTACTTCAAAATCTTATCAAGGTATGTACTCATTGAAAAATCTTATCAAGCGTCTTGATCTATCTCTATAGATCTTGATGCTCAATGTGTAAGCAGCTTCACCGAGGTCTTTCTTTGAAAACTCTTATTCAAGTATCCTTTCAAGTATCCTTTTATGCTATCCAGAATTTCTATATCATTTCCAATCAACAATATGTCATCTACATATAGTTTTAGAAATGCTACAGAGCTCCCACTCACTTTCTTGTAAATACAGGCTTCTCTAAAAGTCTGTATAAAACCATATGCTTTGATCAACTCATCAAAGCGTATATTCCACCTCCGAGATGCTTGCACCAGAACATGGATGGATCACAGGAGCTTGCACATTTCGTTAGTGCCTTTAGGATTGACAAAACCTTCTAGTTGCATCATAGACAACTCTTCTTTAATAAATCTAGTAAGGAATACAGTTTTGACATCCATTTGCCAGATTTCATAAAATGTGGCAATTGCTAACATGATTCAGACAGACTTAAGCATCCATACGAGTGAGAAAATCTCATTGTATTTAACACCTTGAACTTGTCGAAAAAACCTTTTTGCGACAAGTCAGGCTTTGTAGATAGTAACACTACTATCAGCGTATGTCTTCCTCTTGAAGATCCATTTAGTTTCTATGGCTTGCCGATCATCGGCCAAGTCCACCAAAGTCCACACTTTGTTCTCATACATGGATCCAATCTCAGATTTCATGGCCTCAAGCCATTTCGCGGAATCTGGGCTCATCATCGCTTCCTCATAGTTCGTAGGTTCATCATGGTCTAGTAACATGACTTCCAGAACAGGATTACCGTACCACTCTAGTGCAGATCTTACTCTGCTTGACCTACGAGGTTCGGTAGTAACTTGATCTGAAGTTTCATGATCAATATCATTAGCTTCCTCACTAATTGGTGTAGGCGTCACAGGAACCGGTTTCTGTGATGAACTACTTTCCAATAAGGGAGTAGGTACAGTTACCTCATCAAGTTCTACTTTCCTCCCACTCACTTCTTTCGAGAGAAACTTCTTCTCTAGAAAGGATCCATCTTAGCAACGAATATTTTGCCTTCGGATCTGTGATAGAAGGTGTACCCAAAAGTTTCCTTTGGGTATTCTATGAAGATGCACTTCTCCGATTTGGGTTCAAGCTTATCAGGTTGATACCTTTTTCACATAAGCATCGCAACTCCAAACTTTAAGAAACGACAGCTTAGGTTTATTGCTAAACCATAGTTCATACGGTGTCGTCTCAACGGATTTAGATGGTGCCCTATTTTAACGTGAATGCAGCTATCTCTAATGCATAACCCTAAAACGATATTGGTAAATCGCTAAGAGACATCATTGATTACACCATATCAAATAAAGTGCGGTCATGACGTTCGGACACACCGTTACACTGTGGTGTTCTAGGTGGCATGAGTTTGTGAAACTATTCCACATTATTTCAACCGAAGGCCAAACTCGTAACTCAAATATTCATCTCTACGATCAGATAGTAGAAACTTTATTTTCTTGTTACGATGATTTTCCACTTCACTCTGAAATTCTTTGAACCTTTCAACTATTTCAGACTTATGTTTCATCAAGTAGATATACCCTTATCTGCTCAAATCATCTGTGAAGGTCAGAAAATAACGATACCTGCCATGAGCCTTAATACTCATTGGTCTGCATACATCAGTATGTATTATTTCCAACAAGTTTCTTGCTTGTTCCATTGTTCCGAAGAACGGAGTTTTAGTCATCTTGCCCAAAAGGCACGATTCACAAGCATCAAATGATTCATAACCAAGTGATTCCAAAAATCCATCTTTATGGAGTTTCTTCATGCGCTTTACACCGATATGACCCAAACGACAGTGCCACAAATAAGTTGCACTATCATTATCAACTTCGCATCTTTTGGCATCAATACTATGTATATGTGTATCACTACGATCGAGATCCAACAAACTATTTTCATTGGCTGTATGACCATCGAAAGTTTTATTCATGTATACAGAACAACAATTATTCTCTGACATTAAATGAATAATTGTATTGCAATAAACATGATCAAATCATATTCATGCTCAACGCAAACGCCAAATAACATTTATTTAGGTTTAACACTAATCTCGAAAATATAGGGAGTGTGCGATGATGATCATATCAATCTTGGAACCACTTCCAACACACATCGTCACTTCACCCTCAACTAGTCTATGTTTATTCTGTAACTCTTGTTTCGAGTTACTAATTTTTAGCAACCGAACAAGTATCAAATACCCAGGGGCTACTATAAACACTAGTAAGGTACACATCAATAACCTGTATATCAAATATACCCTTGTTCACTTTGCCATCCTTCTTATCCACCAAATATTCAGGGCATTTCCGCTTCTAGTGACCATTTCCTTTGCAGCAGAAGCACTCAGTTTAGGCTTTAGTCTAGCTTTGGGCTTCTTCACAGAAGTGACAACTTGCTTGCCATTCTACATGAAGTTCCCTTTCTATCCCTTTGCCCTTTTCTTGAAACTAGTGGTCTTGTTAATCATCAACACTTGATGCTCTTTCTTGATTTCTAACTTCATCGATTTCATCATCATGAAAAGCTCGGGAATCGTTTTCGTCATCCCTTGCATATTATAGTTCATCACGAAGTTCTTCTAACTTGGTGATGGTGACTAGAGAACTCTATCAATCACTATTTTATCTGGAAGATTAACTCCCACTTGATTCAAGCGATTGTAGTACCCAGACAATCTGAGCACATGCTCACTGCTTGAGCTATTCTCCTCCATCTTTTAGCTATAGAACTTGTTGGAGACTTCATATCTCTCAACTCGGGTATTTGCTTGAAATATTAACTTCAACTCCTGGAACATCTCATATGGTCCATGACGTTCAAAACGTCTTTGGAGTCCCGATTCTAAGCCGTTAAGCATGGTGCACTAAACTATCAAGTAGTCATCATACTGAGCTAGCCAAACGTTCATAACGTCTGCATCTGCTCCTGCAATAGGTCTGTCACCTAGCGGTGCATCAAGGACATAATTCTTCTGTGCAGCAATGAGGATAAACCTCAGATCACGGACCTAGTTCGCATCATTGCTACTATCATCTTTCAATATAGTTTTTCTCTAGGAACACATATAAAACATAGGGAAGCAACAACACGAGCTATTGATCTACAACATTATTTGCAAAATACTATCAAGACTAAGTTCATGATAAATTAAAGTTCAATTAATCATATTACTTAAGAACTCCCACTTAGATAGACATCCCTCTAATCATCTAAGCGATCACGTGATCCAAATAAACTAAACCATGTCCGATCATCACGTGAGATGGAGTAGTTTTCAATGGTGAACATCACTATGTTGATCGTATCTACTATATGATTCACGCTCGACCTTTCAGTCTCAGTGTTCCGAGGCCGTATCTGCATGCTAGGCTCGTCAAGTTTAACCTGAGTATTCCGCGTGTGCAACTGTTTTGCACCCATTGTATTTGAACGTAGAGCCTATCACACCCGATCATCATGTGGTGTCTCAGCACGAAGAACTTTCGCAACGGTGCATACTCAGGGAGAACACTTATACCTTGAAATTTAGTGAGAGATCATCTTATAATGCTACCATCAGCAAAATAAGATGCATAAAGGGTAAAACATCACATGCAATCAATATAAGTGATATGATACGGCCATCATCATCTTGTGCTTGTGATCACCATCTCCGAAGCACCGTCATGATCACCATCGTCACCGGCGCGACACCTTGATCTTCATCGTAGCATCATTGTCGTTTCACCACCTATTGCTTCTACGACTATCGCTACCGCTTAGTGATAAAGTAAAGCAATTACAGGGTGTTTGCATTGCATACAATAAAGCGACAACCATATTGCTCCTGCCAGTTGCCGATAACTTGGTTACAAAACATGATCATCTCATACAATAAAATATAGCATCACGTCTTGACCATATCACATCACAACATGCCCTGCAAAAACAAGTTAGACGTCCTCTACTTTGTTGTTGCAAGTTTTACGTGGCTGCTACGGGCTGAGCAAGAACCATTTTACCTACGCATCAAAACCACAATGATAGTTCGTCAAGTTAGTGCTATTTTAACCTTCTCAAGGACCGGGCGTAGCCACACTCGGTTCAACTAAAGTTGGAGAAACTGACACCCGCCAGCCACCTATATGCAAAGCACGTCGGTAGAACCAGTCTCGCGTAAGCGTACGCGTAATGTCGGTCCGGGCCGCTTCATCCAACAATACCGCCGAACCAAAGTATGACATGCTGGTAAGCAGTATGACTTGTATCGCCCATAAGTCACTTGTGTTCTACTCGTGCAAATAATATCTACGCATAAAACCAGGCTCGGATGCCACTGTTGGGGAACGTAGTAATTTCAAAAAAAAATCCTACGCACACGCGAGATCATGGTGATGCATAGCAACGAGAGGGGAGAGTGTTGTCCACGTACCCTCATAGACCGAAAGCGGAAGCTTTAGCACAACGCGGTTGATGTAGTCATACGTCTTCACGATCCGACTGATCAAGTACCGAACGTACGGCACCTCCGAGTTCAGCACACGTTCAACTCGATGACGTCCCACGAACTCCGATCCAGCAGAGCTATGCAGGAGAGTTCCGTCAGCACGATGGCGTGATGATGGTGTCGATGATGCTACCGACGCAGGGCTTCGCCTAAGCGCCGCTACGATATTACCGAGGTAGAATATGGTGGAGGGGGGCACCACACACGGCTAAGAGATCAAGAGATCAATTGTTGTGTCTAGAGGTGCCCTCCTGCCCCCGTATATAAAGGAGCAAGGGGGAAGGCGGCCGGCCTAGGAGGAGGGCGCGCCAAGGATGGAGTCCTACTCCCACCGGGAGTAGCACTCCTCCTTTCCTTGTTGGAGTAGGAAAAGGGAAGGGAGAAGGAGAAGGAAGGAAGGGGGCGCCCCCCCTCCCCAGTCCAATTCGGACTAGTCCATGGGGAGGGGTGCGGCCACCCTTTGGGGCCTTTCTCTCCTTTCCCGTATGGCCCATTAAGGCCCAATACGAATTCCCATAACTCTCTGGTACTCCAAAAAATACCCGAATCACTCAGAACCTTTCCGATGTCTGAATATAGTCGTCCAATATACCAATCTTTATGTCTTGACCATTTCGAGACTCCTCATCATGTCCCCGATCTCATTCGGGACTCCGAACTCCTTCGGTACATCAAAACACATAAACTCATAATATAACCATCATCGAACTTTAAGCGTGCGGACCCTACGGGTTCGAGAACTATGTAGACATGACCGAGACACGTCTCCGGTCAATAACCAATAGCGGAACCTGGATGCTCATATTGGCTCCTACATATTCTACGAAGATCTTTATCGGTCAAACCGCATAACAACATACGTTGTTCCCTTTGTCATCGGTATGTTACTTGCCCGAGATTCGATCGTCGGTATCTCAATACCTAGTTCAATCTCGTTACCGGCAAGTCACTTTACTCGTTATGTAATGCATCATTTCGTAACTAACTCATTTAGCTACATTGCTTGCAAGGCTTATAGTGATGTGCATTACCGAGAGGGCCCAGAGATACCTCTCCGACAATCGGAGTGACAAATCCTGATCTCAAAATACGCCAACTCAACATATACCTTCGGAGACACCTGTAGAGCTCCTTTATAATCACCCAGTTACGTTATGACGTTTGGTAGCACACAAAGTGTTCCTCCGGTAAATGGGAGTTGCATAATCTCATAGTCATAGGAACATGTATAAGTCATGAAGAAAGCAATGGCAACATACTAAACGATCAAGTGCTAAGCTAACGAAATGGGTCAAGTCAATCACATCATTCTCCTAATTATGTGATCCCATTAATCAAATGACAACCCATGTTTATGGCTAGGAAACACAACCATCTTTGATTAACGAGCTAGTCAAGTAGAGGCATACTAGTGACACTATGTTTGTCTATGTATTCACACATGTATTATGTTTCCAGTTAATACAATTCTAGCATGAATAATAAACATTTATCATGAAATAAGGAAATAAATAATAACTTTATTGTTGCCTCTAGGGCATATTTCCTTCACAACCATCATATAGTCTTCTATGATTGCTAACACTCACCTCGTACCCATGAACAAAACATTTCAACAGGACACCTAGAAAGATAGGGGCTCATAGTTTCGCCTCCCAACATACTCACCTCAAGGGTGATGTCAACAATAATAACTCATGCTATCTATATTCAACTGGACATATGTGCCTAGATCTTTCCTCACCACATGATGCTTGCCAAAAGAGAAAATAAAAAGGAATAGAAGGAAAACTTTGACTCTTTGCATAAAAGTAAATACATAAAAGTAAAAGATAGGCCTTCGCAGAGGGAAGCAGAGGTTGCCATGCGCTTACTTGTTTGGATGCTCAATCCCTTAGTGCAAGAGAACGTCACGTTGTATTGCCCCTTAAGATGACAACCTTTATTATGCAGTTTGTCGCTTTTATTCTTTGTCATCCAAGTTCGTACAATGCTCAATTTTCTCTTACACTAAATGATATCACATATTTAGAAGCAATTTTTATTGCCATTTTGCACCGATGACAACTTACTTGAGGGATCTTGCTCAATCCCTTGGTAGGTATGGTGTACACTTGAAAAAGATTTGGGTTTAAGGGTTTTGGATACACAAGTAGTATCTCTACTTGGTGCGGAATTTTTGGCTAGCAAAGATAGGGGGCAAGCATCACATGTTAAAGGATCTATGACAATATGACTTCTTTGTGAATATAAATATACATAAATCATTAAGTTGTATTCCTTGTCCAACGTCAACAATTTTGGCATATAATATTTTGATGAGGGCTCACAATCAGAAAAGATTTCTAGGATAGTATATTTATATGTGAATCTTCTCTTCCCTTATTAATTCTTTCATGAGTTGCATCATTGACTAATGCTCTGTTTGTCAATCTCTAATAAAGTTTCCTACTTATACTTTTCCTTATGTGGTTCTATCACCTACCATAGGATTAGTATATGATCTTATTGATTTATTTCCCTTATTTTATTTATTTATATATTTTTTCTTCCTTTCTTATTTCTTTTCTTTACTTGCAACATAAAAGTAAAGAAAGCAAAACTCAGACTAACTTTATTATATAACTTTCACACGATTACAAGGATAGGTCACTAAGCAGACTCTCAAATAAGAAAGGATCGAACTAACTTTATTTCATCTAAAGCAAAAAGATCGAACTAAGATAAGTAAAAGCAAAAAGATAGTGGGATGATACGATATCGGGGCACCTCCCCCAAGCTTGGCGGAAGCCAAGGGGAGTGCCCATACCCGATACTCAGTTCTTCTTTGGTGGTGAAGAAGCTTCTTCCTCCTCGGCCAGCAGTGCTTGTGTTGCCACCGGGGATGGATTTACGGTAGCTTCCTTGCTTGATAAATCTGACCAGGAAAAACAAGAAAAGAGAACAGAGGATTTGTTCACGATACGGTGGTTAACAGGTTCAGGAAGTATATATAAAAATTTTATCTTGCAGGACAAGTATATAGAAGAAAAATAGAGTTCGGAAGGTGCCCCAGGTCTTATGCCCACCAGGGGACGTTTCCTGGGAGTTTCTTTATTTTCAAAATTCTAAAATATTCCAAACTAACAAAAAATATTTTTGTGGATTTTTCGGAGATCGTTTACTTACCGTATCACGTACCTCCTTATTTTGACGATTCTGGGTGTTCTAGAAGGACTCTTTTATGTGCTCTTTGGGTGTCAAAGTTTGTATAATATTACTTTCAGCATTGATGGGCGTACCTGAGATATAATGCTTTATTCGTTGCCCGTTGACAACCTTCGGGTTAGTGCCTTCGAAATTATTTATTTTGATGGCTCCAGACCGATAAACCTCCTCGATGACATATGGGCCTTCCCATTTCGAGAGGAGCTTTCCTGCAAAAAATCTAAAATGATAGTTGTACAAAAGAACTTATTCTCCGACTTTGAACTCACGCTTTTGGATTCTTTTATCATGCCATCTTTTAACTTTCTCTCTGAATAATTTTGCATTTTCATAAGCTCGGTTCTCCATTCATCTAAAGAGCTAATATCAAATAACCTCTTTTCACCGGCAAGTTTGAAATCATAGTTGAGTTCTTTAACTGCCCAGTAAGCTTTATAAGATGTTTTATAGGCCAAAAGTGCATCATCTAATTTCTTAGACCAATTCTTCCTAGACCTATTGATAGTCTTTTGCAAAATTAATTTTATTTCCCTATTGCTAAGTTCAACTTGACCACTAGACTGAGGATGATAAGGTGATGCAATTGTATGGTTAACATCATACTTGGCAAGCATTTTACGAAAAGCACCATGAATAAAGTGTGAACCACCATCAGTCATTAAATATCTAGGGACTCCAAACCTTAGGAAAATAACTTCCTTAAGCATTTTAATAGAGGTGTTGTGATCAGCTGAAAGAACATGCGGTGCCCCCATGTATAGTTTTGGCAATTGATGACAATCTCTATGGACTAATGGTTGCCTTGAGTTATATTTGAAGGGTGTGTCCATAGGCTTTTCTTGGAGTCCATTTGTTGGGTTCAAGGAGAGTTTGTGATGACCATGGTGCTATTAAGGAATTATCCAAAGATCGGTCATGTGAGTGTTGAGCTTATTCCAAGCATGTCTTGAAGAAGAAGATTGTGTGATCATTCCTGTCTACCTTCAAGACATCATCCAAATGAAGAGAGTTGGAAAGATTCAACACACAAAGCGCACAAGATGTACCGAGGGATCAAGTGATCCCATGGTATGGTAAGCATTGTCCATTACGCTTTGTGTGCTAACCCATGGTCTTCGTGAGAGTTCTTTGTGGGGTTAGGTTGCGGTGTGCAAGTTCAAGTGATGCATCACGAAGAGATCAAGTGCTTGAAGCTTGCCGTCCATTGTGGTGACAATGGACTTGTGAAGATGAGCGGAAGAGTGGATCACCCATAGTGGAGTATGGGGGAGCAATCAACTAGTCTTCATCGAGCCAACTCAATCAAGAAAGGTGGTCCATCTTGAGGAGGAGTAGATCGTCATCATCTAGCTCAAGTGGACTTTGTGCAAGGCAAAGGTTTGTCCTTGATAGGTTTTCTATTTTATCAGTCTCATGGTAGTTGTGGAAGACCGGGTTATAGGATCGATTGTCATACTATCAAGGGGGGCTCTCGATGAGTTGCTTGATCATATAATTCATAGAGAGCTCAAACCATTGCATCCTTGCATCATCTTTATTGGTTCTTGTTTGGTTCTTCTCCTTGTGAGATTTGGAGCTTATGGTCATCTTTATGACAAGCTCGAGTTCATCGAAAACGGAGTTCACATGCTTCTTCTATGATGTTTTTCGGTGTTGGAGGGTATGTCGGTTCTTCTCTGTTGGAGGTTTCACTCCTTTGTTTGTTTAGCTACCTCCCTGCCTCTTCTTACTATAACCAACAAGCTTGAGTTTGCTCAATTCGGAGCCCATTTGTAGAAGTTATGGCAGTTCTGGTTTTATTGTTTCCCTCTGTTGTCTTCTCTGCAAAATGAAGGACTCCTAGTGTTGCTGATCTGGGGCATGCGGTAGTACTGCTCCCCGGAGCAGTAGTACCACAGGCCCTTGCGGTAGTACCGTAGTCCCCTGCGGTAGTACTGCAGGTGCTCACGGTAGTACCGCTCTGTGGGAGCGGTAGTACCGTGGCCTCAGGCCAGGCGCAGTTGCTCGAGCGGTAGTAGGGGCGGATGTAATTTTTTACATTCGCGCCCTACGCGGTAGTACCGCACCGCGGGCGTGGTAGTACCGTGGGCTCTGGCCAGGCTTAGCGGCATGAGCGGAAGTAGGGGCGAATGTAATTTTTTACATCCGCGCCGTACGCGGTAGTACCGCTCTTCGTGTGCGGTAGTACCGTGCCAGATTTTTGCATAGGTCCTCCCTCAGCGGAAGTAGGTACGGAAGTAATTTTTTACTTCCGTGCTTTCTCTGCGCCTAGTGTTGCCTGCCTCACGGTAGTATAGTAGGGGCACGCGGTAGTACCGCTCCGGCGGTTCTACCGCTTGTTGCCCTGTGCAGCAGGCCTTCATCTGGCCAGTGCTGCACATGCGGTAGTACCGCAACCTGCAGTGGTAGTACCGTAGCCAACCGCGGTAGTACCGCAGCTCTGTGTGGTAGTACCACGTCGTGCGGGCTGAGTGAGGGGATAACGGTTGGATTTCTCCCCACCTATAAAAAGGGGGTCTTCTTACCAATTGAGACTTATCCTTTGAGCTCGTGTTCTTCCCACATTGTTGACCTTCTTCAAGCTTGCTAACTCTCAATATCTCCAATGATTCTTGCTAGTTCTTGAGGGAAAAGAGAGAGGACATCTAGATCCACGTTTCCACCAATCAGTTTCTCCTCTAAGTGAGGGGAACCCCTTGGATCTAGATCTTGGAGTTCTTCCTGTTCTTCTTTCGTTCTTCCTCTCATTTTCCTCCCTAACGTTAGTTGCTTTGGTGGGATTTGGGAGAGAATGACTTGGGCACTCCGTGTGCCCTTGCCATTGCATTTGGTGCATCGGTTTGAGTTCTCCACGGTGATACGTGGAAGTGAAGTTTGAGAAGCTTATTACTCTTGGGTGTTTGGGCACCCTAGAGCTTGTTCCTCTTGGGTGCCTTGGCGCCCTAGACGGTTGGTGGTGTTCGGAGCTCAATCATTATGGTGTAAAGCTTCGGGCAAGTGTCGGGGTCTCCAATTAGGTTATGGAGATCGCCTCGAGCAATTTGACAGGTTCCGGTGACCGCCCCCAAGGGTTGCCATAGTGTACGGGTTCGGTGACCGCCCCCAAGGGTTGCCATTTGTATGGGTTCGGTGACCGCCCTCAAGGGTCCCTTAGTGGAATCACGGCATCTTGCATTGTGCGAGGGCGTGAGGATATTACGGTGGTCCTAGTGGCTTCTTGGGGAGGATTGTGCCTCCACACTGCTCCAAACGGAGATTAGCATCCGCAAGGGTGTGAACTTTGGGATACATCATCGTCTCCGCGTGCCTCGGTTATCTCTTACCCGAGCCCTTTACTTATGCACTTTACTTTGTGATAGCCATATTGTTCTTTGTCATATATCTTGCTATCACATAGTTGCTTATCTTGCTTAGCATAAGTTGTTGGTGCACATAGGTGAGCCTAGTTGTTGTAGGTTTTGTGCTTGACAAATTAACCGTTAGATTTATTCCACATTTGTTCAAGCCTAAACCGTAACTATTTTAAAGCGCCTATTCACCCCCCCTCTAGGCGACATCCTCGTTCTTTCATCAGCACTACTAGTTGGAATAGCTTCTACCCATTTAGTAACATAATCAACAGCAACCAAAATATGTGTATACCCATTAGAGGAAGGAAAAGGTCCCATGTAATCAAATCCCAAACATCAAATGGTTCAACAACAAGTGAATAATTCATAGGCATTTCATGGCGCTTATGAAAGTGCTAGTTATCGACTAGAGGGGGGTGAATAGGCGATTTTTAGGAAAGTCTTCAAAACATGGAAGTTTCAAAGACAAACGATAGAAACAACCTAATTGATATGCAGCGGAAGATAAACTACAACAAGCAAGCCATAATCAAGTATGCAATAGCATTAACGTTTGAAGATTAATAGCAACTAGGTAGTAGGATCGGGATGGAAGATAGTATGAAGCCAATCAACAATAGTAGTCAAGCAATGAAGTCAATCGGATAAAATAATAAGCAATGACTTCATGAAGACAAACTCAAAGTAAAGGAGGGAAGAGATAGAACCAGTTGCTTGTTGAGGACACAGGATTTGTTGGACCAGTTCCAGTTGTTGTGACAACTGTATGTCTGGTTAGGGAGGCTGAGATTTAACTCAGAAGACCGTGTCTTCACCTTATTCCCCTTGAGCTAAGGTCACTTAGTCCTCGCCCAATCACTCTGGTAAGTCTTCAAGGGAGACTTCCAAACCTTCACAGACTTCGTTCACTCGGCAATCCACAATGACTCTTGGATGCTCAAAACGCGATGCCTAACCGGCTGGAGGATACACAGTCCTCAAGTGTAATAAGTCTTCAGGTCACACAGACAGAAAGACTTCAGTGATGCCTAACACTCTTTGGCTCTGGGTGTTTGGGCTTTGTCCTCGCAAGGATTTCTCTCTCTCAAATGCTTCGAGGTGGGTTGCTCTCAAACGACAAAAGTCGTATACAAACTCTGAGCAGCCACCAATTTATGGTGTAGGGGTGGGCTATTTATAGCCACCAGGCAACCCGACCTGATTTGTCCAAAATAACCCTGGGTCACTAAGGAACTGACACGTGTTCCAACGGTTAGATTTCAAACACACACGGCAACTTTACTTGGGCTACAAGCAAAGCTGACTCATCCAACTCTGGATAAAATTTGCTCTCATTGTCTTCGCTCGAAGACATAGGATTTGGGTTGAGCATCACTTCAGTCACTCTGACTTAGTTCACTTGGACCCCACTTAACAGTACGGTGGTTCCTATGACTCAACAAAGAATAAAGGAAACGACGAAACCACACAGTCTTCGCACTCCATTGTCTTCACGTAATGTCTTCTCATGTCATAGTCTTCAATATGAATATCTTCTCATACCACCATTGTCTTCAATGTCTTCATACATTTTTAGGGGTCATCTCCTGTAGATAAACCGAATCAATGAGGGACACTACCTGCGTTATCCTGCAATTCTCACAAACGCATTAGTCCCTCAACCAACTTTGTCGTCAATACTCCAAAACCAACTAGGGGTGGCACTAGATGCACTTACAATCTCCCCCTTTTTGGTGATTGATGACAAACTGGTTGAAGTTTTCAACGGGGATAAAGTATGTGAAATTGTAAGGATAGGAATTGTCTTCATAAGTAGCAAGGGCTCCCCCTGAAGATGTGCATATTAATAATTTGCTTTTGGATTGCAAATGCACATGGCAGGTTGTACTTATGGAGATCCACTTCAACTTATGAAGATAATTCATCATGCATGAAATGATATAACAAGTAGAATGACATGCATAATGAAAAGTGGACGTCTGCAGGATGATCTAAGTGCGGAAGTTATCATCGCATCAGAGTAAAGCAAACACGTAGTAGAAGTAGCAGACGACCATCAAGTTTAGGTGTTACAACTTAAAGAACCAAATGTATCAAAATGCAAGAGTTGTAAGCACGCAGCAAAATATAATGCAACCGCCCATATGAACCCGCTTGAAGACTATCAGCTCATACGCTTCTCCCCCTTTTGTCAGTAATGACCAAAAAGGTTTGAAGACATAGAGCATCTACTCGTCTTCTTGATGAGTAGGTGAAGCAGCAGGGTTGTTGTCGTTGGGTGGTGGTGCAGAGGAACTTGGTGCAGTGTCGATGCGCGCAGTAGTTGGAGGTGGTGAAGTAGCGTCATCTTCATCATCGATCACTCTGGCATTAACTGTTGCCGCGGAGGAGGAATATTCAGAGTCTTCAAGAGATGGAGTTCTTCGTAAGACAGCATTCCGTGGAGGAGTGGAGTCAAACTAAAATATTTCATTGAAGCCATCGTCTTGAAGATCTGCTTCAGCACTAAGCAGGGTCAAACTCTTCCATGATCTCCGTCAAGTTTCATGAGCAACAAAGGCATTCTTGGTGGCAAGGTTGCGAATGCGATTGACATCCACCAAGAGGCTTTGCATCTGTCTCTTGAGCCAAAAGTGATGTTTATCCTGTTTCTGATGAAGGGCCACAAGAAGTTCTCGGTCATTGAGAACGCGAGAACGCTTGCGAGGCCTTTGGGCAATGGTGCTTTCAGTGGCTTCAGTGGGCGCTCTGTGAGGCAGACGAGTGTTACCAGCAAATGGATAGATTCGTGTTGCTGCTTGAACACCTTCAATAGGCTGAGTGAAGCTTTGGTGCTCGATGTTCTGAAGACAAAGCGGCATCTTGGCAGGGTCAGAATATATAGCATCAACTGACGTATCAACTTCTGGTAGAAATATTATATGATTGCAAGCAGAGGGTTGATAGTTGACAGTAGAGTGGCGCTTGATAAGGCGCATGACCCATGGAGCATAAAACTTCAGACCAAAGAGATCATAACCGGAGGCAGCAAGTTGTCTTATGAAGAATTCCTGAGTGTTGAAGCTGATGCCATTGAGAATATAGAAGACCAAAGTCTTCATAGTTCCTTCAAGCTTGGCCGCCGATGAGTGTCCCTTGACTGGCCATAGAGTTCGCCTGATGATATGATATATGGTTCGAGGTAGATAGTCAAGGTCTTCAACAAAGAAATGTGTGGGATATTCAGCGTCAGATGGCAAAGGCTTCATCATGCTCAGCATCTGGCTCATATTGGGTTCTGGCTTATGAAAGATGCTCTCTACAACATTGCGGTGTAGCTGACAGTCAGGTTCATACAGTTCTCCAGGAGTGGCTAGCCCTGTAAGCTCGATGATGTCCATAGCTTTGGCTTCATGATGAACATTTCCAGTCATCCACTCGAGAACCCATGTCTTGATGTCTCTGTTGTAGCCGCGAATGTGCAGAGTGGCATAGAATTGAAGTAATAGCTCTTCATTCCAATGTTCTTTGTCTGTCACAAAGTGGAGCAGACCAGCATCTCGAAAGCAATCAAGTGCTTCTTCTAAGCATGGCAGTCCAGCAATGGCTTCAGTGTCAAGGCGCATATGAGGGAAAATGCGCCCTTGATCATATAACACGCATGAGTAATAGCTTCTCTGTTGATAGCTCCAGAACCTATCTGATGATATTCTTGGCTTGGAGTAGGGGTTCTTGGCGCTGTCAAAGAAGGTATTGTGGCTTTTGAAGCCATTAGCATTGGAGGACCCGGGGGAGTTGGCAGTACCTGGAAACCTTGGCAACCTGGGCTTTGGCTTCTGCACTTGAGGCCTATGCTCAATATGATAGTCAAATTGCGGTCCTGAGACAGAGGGTGGAGGCACCAGAACGGGCCATCGGACAGTAGTGAGCTGACCATGACTGTATGCTTGCTCAATTGTGTGAGGCCTTGGAGGCAGAACAGGAGCAGGGGCAACATCGGAGGCAGGCTGCACGACAGGTGCTTCGGGAGCAGTTGTCATGTTGGCTTCAGGTCAGCATCCTCATTGGCTTCGGGTGCAGCATCCTCATTGACTTCAGGTGCAGCATCCTCATTGACTTCAGGTTCAGTAGCCACATTTGCTTCAGGCACAGTTAGTGTAGGCTCCACATTAGCATCAGCCATGACTACGGCACTGGCTGTATTGACGTTGGTGGTGGCAGCCTCAACATTTTCAGCCTCCTCTTGACGAACAGGAGGGTCGGGCACAAACACGTTCTGATCATGAACTGCTTCTTCTTCAATCACTGGGGGGTTGGTACACGCACTTCTTCTTGATTTTCTTCGGCTGATGCAGCCAGAATGTCTTTAGCAGCATGTGCTTCATACTCGGAGACATTCACAGTTGGAGCAGGTTCAGAAAGTACTTGTCGTGCAACAGGTGAATGTTGCACTTCTCCTTCTGGAACGCTCGACAGAGGGACTTCAGGATTTTGTCCTTTGCGAAGCCTGCGAAGAGCTGGCTTCACTTTAGGAGATGGAGTTGGCTGAGCCTGAACGTCTTCATCCTCTTCTTGCACGTTGGGGGTAGCTTGTTGTTGTTGTAGGGGAGTACTGGGGGAGTCTTGTTCTTGCGGGCGATCAGCCCATGAATCATCTTGTGCAATTGGCGTCAGAGGACGACCAATGCTGATGAGTTCGCTATTCGTACGAACAGGCGATGATACCACATTGTATTCAATCTGAGGAAGAACTTCATCATCTTCAACATTGTCATGATGACCAATGTCTTCAGCAGCGGTGGGTTCAGCTGCTGGAATATCTTCAGCTTCAGGAGCCTCTATGGAAGCAGGCTCATGCACAGTCATGTGAAGTTCTTGGGATGCAGATGCAGGATGAATCACTAAGATGGGTTCAACAAAAAGGGGCTCTGTGGGAGCATCCTGATTCTTCTTGGTCTTGCGCTTCTTCTTGGAGGGAGCGGCATCAGAGGCTTCGGTATTCTTCCTCTTTCGAGCTTCTGCCTCTGCAGCCCTCGTTTTCTTATGTTCAGAAGCGGTTGTGGTGACCTTTGGCTTCGAGCCAGTCATGCTACTTGGGAAGATAATACGTGGAGCTTCTTGGCTTGAAGGCGCAGGCTGATCAGCAGGAAACTTCTTCTTTTTCTTTGCAGCCATTCTGGGGTCAATGCCAGGACGACCAAGTGACTTGCGCTTCTCAGCCTCATTGTAGGCAAGCACACACTTATCAGCCAAACTCTTCATACGCTCGCGAGAGCCTTGAGCTTCTTGGCGCTTCTTCTGAAAAGCTTCTTTAAGCTCATGCAGCATGACCTTGAAGTTTCTGGCGTCTTGAACACTGAGCTTGGCCACATGCTTCTTGAATTGAGCCTTCTCAAAATCAATCTTGTTCTTGAGCTCAACGATTCGCTAAGCAAGAGCTAGCTCTGAAGCAATGGCGCCATTGAAGGCGACACTGAGGCCAATGGGAAGCTGTAAATCGTCAAAGCTAACATTGGGGGTGTTGAACCATTCATCAATGAAGTTGTGGATGATGGCCACATCAAAGAGAGGCAAGTTCTTGAAGATTTCTGCTTCTTCCTTGCTCTTTATCAGCTGCTCAAGAGCATCATCTGCAAGATCTTCATCACTTGACAGATCAATGGGATCGTCGCGCAGAATAGCGGTAGGAGTCAGGGCTTGATCAGTATGCCTGACAAGTTGCTTTTTCTTCTCCGTCTTCTTGGAGATACGAGATTGATCTTCAGACCGCACACTGGCTTCAGGAGGTGCAGTGGCCAGTGGCTTCGCACGAGAAGATTTTGGTGGTACGGGTTTAGAAGCCTTTAGCTTCTTTTGCTTCTGTGGCTTCGAAGGAGGAGCTGGGGCTTCATCAGAATCAGCCTCATTGTCAGGATGATCCACTTTGGCACCTTGTACCAAGATGTAGGAGATGAGGCCATCAAGGTTTGCAAAGGGGCCAATTCTATTTTCTTCAGCTTCACGAGTGCCATCCTCACGGGGAGCAGAGGGACCAGGATTGAAGTCTAATCCCCATGACTTCTTGTTTTCCTTTGCTGAAGACACAGCAAACTGGAAGTTGCGCTTGAAGAGATTGTCGTCGCGACACCAGAGCAATGATGATGGGTCGGGTTCTTCAGGTTGTGGCCCACGGACCATGCAAGGATAGAATTCTTGCGCACTGGCTTCAGCTCTGTTCTTGGGTTGAAGGCCTCGATAGAGAATATCGCCCCAAGGACTCTTGATAGCATTTTTCTTTGCATATTCCTTGGTGACGAACTTGTACTTGAACCATTCTTCAGCCCAATAACATTGAATCCATTGGATTCGTGTCTTGCGCTGACGATAAGTCTCTTCAGGGTCTGTCTTGTACAGTTCTGCTAGGTCATCAGGCAGATCTTTGGATGTTCCTCCTCTGCGCTGTCTGCCACCCTTCCTTGCTGATTTTTCTGCAGCCATGAACTTCAAGCTGAATGGCTTCAATACGTTCAGAGGCTTCAGAGATTTATGCTTGCTGGTCAAGCAGGAACTGGCTTCAGGAGAATTGATATGATGCTGTAAGTATTCTGCAAACGAATGCAGACTATGAGAACCAAGGGATTCTCCCATGGACATGTACCTGTGACAGCATTAGAGATGCAAGGGAAGGGGAAGAGGTCATATGCATTCTCAGAAGATTTTGAAGATAAATCAGTTTGAAGACATTGACCTCATGATGCGAAGACATTCACTTATATGTGGTGAGTTGGTTCCAGATTTGTACCAATCCGTGAATAAGTACAAGTGAGGAATCAAACTAGATAGGAAATCTAAGTGAATAGAGTAGGCATTATGAGATGCAGATAGAATAGATCTAACATTTTAGTAGGCAGAAACCACTTTCGGTAAGTAGGATGAATCTATGAAGATCAAAAAGGTGGTAAAAATAGAGTTATAATTACCGCACGAAGAACTGCTAGATGGGAAGAATGAGAGACCGAGCAGTTCAGCCCACCGTGCCCTAACTTGGTGAGGAGGACACCTACGGCGACGGCGGAGAGAAAGATGTCCGCGGCCGGCGTGAGGACGGCGTCGGAGAAGTTGCGGCAGCTAAGCGCTTCGTCACCGGCGTCGTCGCGAGCTAGCGGTGGCGCTAGGGTTTTGACGAAGGTGGAGAGGTAGAAGAAAGATTTCTTTACCGCAGGGGACACGTATTTATAAGTAGTTGTGCGGCACAGCACAATTACTCAGGTGCCCCTGTCTGTTCACATCTGTGGGACACGTGGCAAGCATGCAGCATACATAGAGTTGTCCCACGTTCCCACGCCCGCCAGGCATGTCGGAGAGTTGTGCCGGCTTCTCCGGATATAGACAATAAAGATGAATCATTTAAATAGAACTTAATGTTTGTCTCTGTGTCTTCTGCTGACAAGGATGCAGAGAAGACATTCGACAGTTTCATTAGAATGCATATGATTTGGACAGATAGAGTTTGAGATAGTAAGCATAGAGAGATTAGGGTCCGATCACATTCACTTAGTTCAAAAGATTCAACTTGAAGACATAGCTATAAGTGAATGTTGTAGAGGACAGAACGCTAGTATATATATATATATATACAATCAACTCATCATAGCGTAGAAAATCATGAGGATAAATAGAAACTGAAGACAAACCAAATGTGAAGTCCTTGAAAAAGATAACGCCATGAGTGAAACACTTCAAACAGAGAAATTTGGTGGTGGCTTTACCCACCGTATAGGAAGTATAAGACCCAGACACGACGCACAATTATCATGGTGCTCCGAAGTCAAATTCCATGTTAATGTATTCACACTCAGAGTGTAAATCTTCATTGATTGAAGATATACATTACTTTGTGTGTTGCACATCTAAGTCATCAACATGCATAAGTGTTAGGATGTGTGCCTGATCACAGGACATTCGAGGATTCCAAGATATTTAGCTCACACCGTAACTTGCAAAACCTTTTCTCGTCCAAGGGCTTTGTGAAGATATCTGCCAGTTTCTCTTCAGTGTTGACGTGCATGATATCTATATCTTTCTTCATAACATGATCTCTGAGAAAGTGATGACGTATTTCAATGTGCTTTGTCTTCGAATGCTGGACTGGATTGTTGGCAATCTTGATGGTACTTTCGTTGTCGCGGAAGAGAGGGACTTGCTTCAGATCGATGCCATAGTCCTTGAGAGTTTGCTTCATCCACAGAAGCTGAGCACAACAAGATCCAGCAGCAATGTATTCAGATTCAGCAGTTGAGAGTGACACACAGTTCTGCTTCTTTGAAGACCAACAGACAAGTGATCGACCGAGAAAATGACATGTGCCTGATGTAGACTTGCGATCCACTTTGTCACCAGCATAATCAACATCCGAGAATCCAACCAGATCAAACCTTGAGCCCTTTGGATACCATAATCCTAGTGTTGGGGTGTAAGCCAAATATCAAAGAATTCGCTTCACACTAAGTGATGTGATTCCTTTGGTGCCGCTTGGAATCGAGCACACATGCAAATACTAAGCATAATATCTGGCCTAGATGCACATAAATAAAGCAAAGAACCAATAATGGAGCGGTATACCTTTTGATCGAACTCTTTACCATTGTCGTCGGGACCAACATGGTGCTTGGCTGGCATTGGCGTCGTGTAGCCTTTGCAGTTTTCCATTCCAAACTTCTTCAGACAATATTTGAGGTATTTTTCTTGAGATATGAAGATGCCATTTCGTTGCTGACGAATTTGAAGACCAAGGAAGAACTTCAGCTCTCCCATCATGGACATTTGATATTGCTCTTGCATCATGTACCCAAACTCATCACTGTATTTCTGGTTGGTGCAGCCGAAGATTATGTCATCCACATATATTTGGCACACAAATAGTTCACCATCATATGTCTTCGTGAAGAGTGTGGGATCGAAAGATCCAGGTTTGAAGCCTTTGCTCTTCAGGAAGTCTTTGATTGTATCATACCAGGCACGAGGAGCTTGTTTGAGGCCATACAGTGCTTTGTTCAGTTTGTACACCATATCAGGATGTTTTGGATCTTCAAAGCCAGGTGGTTGTGCAACATATACTTCTTCTTCAATCTTGCCATTTAGAAATGCACTCTTTACATCCATTTAATATAGCAAGATGTTGTGATGATTAGCATAGGCTAGCAGTATGCGAATAGCTTCAAGCCTAGCAACAGGAGCAAATGTTTCATCGAAGTCAATTCCTTCAACTTGAGTATATCCTTGAGCCACAAGACGAGCTTTGTTTCTGACGACTTGACCATGCTCATCTTGCTTGTTTCGATATATCCACTTTGTTCCAATAATGTTATGCTTGTGAGGGTCAGGTCGCTTGACAAGTTCCCAAACATTATTCAGCTTGAACTATTGAAGTTCTTCTTACATGGCTTGAATCCATTCAGGTTCCATAAAAGCTTCAGCAACTTTCTTGGGTTCTGATATTGACACAAATGAAAAATGCCCACAGAAATTTGCTAGTTGTCTTGCTCTTGAGCGAGTGAGCGGACCAGGTGCATTGATGTTGTCAATAATCTTCTCTATTTGAACTTCATTTGCAACACGATGATGAACAGGACGAAGATTCTGCTCTGGCTAATCATTGTCATCATTGGGAGAATTGTCTTCAGTCTGAGCATTGTCTTCAGGTTGATTTGGTGCAGAGATGATAAGTTCCTCTTCAGGCTGTGCTTCAGAGGGCATGATCTCACCAGTTCCCATCAACTTGATAGATTCACAGGAAGGAGCTTCATCAAGTGTACTTGGCAGAATTTCTCTTTGTGAACCATTGGTTTCATCAAATCGCACATCCACTGTTTCAACATTTTGTAGTGGAAGAGGTTGAAGACTCTGTAAGAGTGTGAATCCTTTCCATAGCCAAGCATGAAGCCTTCGTGAGCTTTGGGTTCAAATTTTGACTTGTGATGGGGATCCTTGATCCAACATCTAGCACCAAAGACTCTGAAGTAGCTGACATTTGGCTTCTTGCCAGTGAGGAGCTCATAGGATGTTTTGCCCAGAAGCTTATGGATGTAGACACGGTTGATGATGTGACAAGCTGTATCAATGGCTTCAGGCCAGAACTTTCTTGGTGTCTTGTACTCGTCAAGCATTGTTCGAGCCATCTCGATGAGGGTTCTGTTCTTGTGCTCTACAATGCCATTTTGCTGAGGTGTGTATGGAGCAGAAAATTCATGAGTGATTCCCATTGTATCCAGATAAAGATCAAGCCTGATGTTCTTGAATTCAGTGCCGTTATCACTTCTGATATGCTTAATCTTGACACCATAGTTGTTCATTGCTCGATTGGCGAATCGTCTGAAGACATCTTGTACTTCAGTCTTGTAGAGAATTATGTGCACCCATGTGTATCTTGAGTAGTCATCAACAATGACGAAGCCATAGAGACACGCCGTTGTTGTGAGGGTGGAGTAGTGGGTAGGTCCAAATAAGTCCATGTGAAGCAGCTCGAAGGGTTGAGATGTTGTCATGATTGTCTTTGAGGGATGCTTGGCCCTTGTCATCTTTCCAGCTTCGCAGGCACCACATAGATAATCTTTCTTGAACTTGACACCTTCGATGCCTATGACATGCTTCTTTTTGACAAGAGTATGCAAGTTCCTCATGCCAGCGTGCCCCAGCCTTCGATGCCAGAGCCAGCATTCTGAAGCTTTAGCAAGAAGACACACGGCAAGTTTCGGACCTACTGAGAAATCTACCATGTATAGATCACCTTTCCTATACCCTTCAAAGACTAGAGATTTGTCAGATTCCATTAGTACAAGGCAATGATATTTTCCAAATATCACAATCATGTTTAAGTCACAAAGCATTGAGACAGACATTAAGTTGAATCCAAGCGATTCAACAAGCATCACTTTATCCATGTGTTGATCCCTTGAGATTGCAACTCTACCTAGACCCAATACTCTGCCTTTACCAGTGTTAGCAAATGTGATTTTACTCTTGTCGGATGGACGTAAGGTTGAGTCCATGAGAAGACTTTGATCACTAGTCATATGATTAGTGCATCCACTGTCAATAATCCATTCTGAAGCTTTTGGTGACATGCCCTACAGTGCAGTTAGGAGGATAGGCTTCACAAGGTATGTTGTGAAGCATAAGCATTTTACACACACATGGATTATCACAGTTTAGATCAAGATTAGCACACAGTATGACAGATAAGAGATTCATATGTGGAATTCATAGTAAGTCATTTTATCATGCGTCCATTTATGTTTTAGATCCCTAGCAATTATATCGGACGCCATTGATTGCTGGCTGGAGACCACATTCTGCAAAAGAGAGTTAGTTCTTCTTCACCACCCACATTTTCAGGGGTGGCTTAGAAGCAATGAGTCTAAGTGCAGCATCTGAGAATTTCGGCTTTGAAGCCCTAGCAAATAGCCTTGCAGGAGATGAATGATACTCATGTGAATAAGCAGAGAAGTTCTTAGTTCTATGAACATATCGATTTGAAGACACACGCTCATATTCATGAGTCTGAGTATGATTTCCCTGCAAAACCTTGGCGTTAGGGTGACTCAAGTGAGTCATGTGTTCGCAAGTAGCCGTTGGACCATATGATGCCTTTGGTCTAGGGTTTGTCTTCTTCACTGGTGGTGTCATGATGACATTCACTGGAAGATTCTCAAGGCAGCTTTTGGGTACCCAGATCTTCTTCATAGGAGGTCCATTCCTGCAGTTAGTACCAATATACCTGGCAAACACTTCACCATTCTGATTTTTGAACAGTTTATAGTTTGCATCAAAGGATTCATCAATAATAATAGGATTAGCACAGGTAAATCTAGATAAAGTGGATGGATCCACTGAAGGTTCCTTTGCAGCAACCCATGTGGTTTTGGGATACTGCTCAGACTTCCAGTAGGAACCATCAGCATTCATTTTCCTCTCGAACCCAACACCCTCTTTCCTAGGGTTTCGGTTCAGAATCTGCTTTTTGAGGACATAGCAGAGAGTCTGATGTCCCTTCAAACTTTTGTACATCCCTGTTTCGAGCAATGTCTTCAACCTAGCATTTTCATCAGCAATACTAGTGGTATCCTCCCCAGAGGGGTTAGTAACCACATCAGTAGTTGAAGACAATGAAACAGCAGCAGCAGTGGAACATTCAGCAACAGATGTAGCATTATCACGCTCAATGCATTTTAAACATGGTGGTTCGAATTCATCCTGAGTAACGCTGATGTGTTGAGCAAGGAATGAATCTCGCTCCTTCTAAAGATCTTCATAATCCACTCTTATCTTTTCAAGGTCTAGCTTTCTTTGAAGACATTCAGAAGAAAGCTTCTCATGATCAGACAAGAGAGCATTATGTTGATCTTGAAGGGCGTCAAACTTAGCATGAAGTCTCTGAAGACTATCAGCCAAAGCTTTTGACTGATCCATTTCTTCACCCAACATATCATCGGTCTTACTAAGCATGTCTTGAACCTTTTCCAAGATTCTTTGTTGTTTAGTGGCAAGGGAAGCAAGTTTGACATAGCTGGGGCCAAACTCATCACCTAATTCATCATCACTAGTTTCAGAAAGATAGCATTCAGTTACCTTAGCACCCCCTGCCATGAGGCATGGTGAAGATGAAGACGGTTCAGGTGGAAAGGTCGTCTCTTTAAGGGACTCCTTGTAGTCATCAAGCCAAGGATCATGACGATTAAGATGACTATCATAGACCTCAGCAAGTCGGTCCTAGATTAGCTTCGCGTGATTGAGGTGCATGACGTTCCTGAACTGATTTCGGGACAGGCAGGAGCAGATGGCATCCTTTGCAGTGAGGTTCAGTAGAGTGTACTTACGAATGTCATCAGCCTCCGCCATCTTGCATAGATCGGTGAGACCAATCTCGGTGACGGTCCACAGTTCGCTGTCCATAGCCATGAGTCGCTTCTTCATCATGGCTTTCCACCGGGGATACTCATGACCGTCAAAGGTGGGGCAAGATACATTCCTCAATCCTGCAGTCGACATAGCTAAACTCCAGGTGGTTAAACCGAATCACACAGAACAAGGGAGTACCTTGCTCTGATACCAATTGAAAGTGCTAGTTATCGACTAGAGGGGGGTGAATAGGCGATTTTTAGGAAAGTCTTCAAAACATGGAAGTTTCGAAGACAAATGATAGAAACAACCTAATTGATATGCAGCGGAAGATAAACTACAACAAGCAAGCCATAATCAAGTATGCAATAGCATTAACGTTTGAAGATTAATAGCAACTAGGTAGTAGGATCAGGATGGAAGATAGTATGAAGCCAATCAACAATAGTAGTCAAGCAATGAAGTCAATCGGATAAAACAATAAGCAATGACTTCATGAAGATAAACTCAAAGTAAAGGAGGGAAGAGATAGAACCAGTTGCTTGTTGAGGACACATGATTTGTTGGACCAGTTCCAGTTGTTGTGACAACTATACGTCTGGTTAGGGAGGCTGAGATTTAACTCAGAAGACCGTGTCTTCACCTTATTCTCCTTGAGCTAAGGTCACTTAGTCCTCGCCCAATCACTCTGGTAAGTCTTCAAGGGAGACTTCCAAACCTTCACAGACTTCGTTCACTCGGCAATCCACAATGACTCTTGGATGCTCAGAACGCGATGCCTAACCGGCTGGAGGATACACAGTCCTCAAGTGTAATAAGTCTTCAAGTCACACAGACAGAAAGACTTCAGTGATGCCTAACACTCTTTGGCTCTGGATGTTTGGGCTTTGTCCTCGCAAGGATTTCTCTCTCTCAAATGCTTCGAGGTGGGTTGCTCTCAAACGACAAAAGTCGTATACAAACTCTGAGCAGCCACCAATTTATGGTGTAGGGGTGGGCTATTTATAGCCACCAGGCAACCCGACCTGATTTGTCCAAAATGACCCTGGGTCACTAAGGAACTGACACGTGTTCCAACGGTCAGATTTCAAACACACACGGCAACTTTACTTGGGCTACAAGCAAAGCTGACTCATCCAACTCTGGATAAGATTTGCTCTCATTGTCTTTGCTCGAAGACATAGGATTTGGGTTGAGCATCACTTCAGTCACTCTGACTTAGTTCACTTGGACCCCACTTAACAGTACGGTGGTTCCTATGACTCAACAAAGAAGAAAGGAAACGACGAAACCACACAGTCTTCGCGCTCCATTGTCTTCACGTAATGTCTTCTCATGTCATAGTCTTCAATATGAATATCTTCTCATACCACCATTGTCTTCAATGTCTTCATACATTTTTAGGGGTCATCTCCGGTAGGTAAACCGAATCAATGAGGGACACTACCTGCGTTATCCTGCAATTCTCACAAACGCATTAGTCCCTCAACCAACTTTGTCGTCAATACTCCAAAACCAACTAGGGGTGGCACTAGATGCACTTACAGCTTACCAATATTACCTATTCTTTGGCATTCATCACAATATGAGACAAACTTACGGGCATCCTTGAAGAGAGTAGGCCAATAAAATCTAGATTGCAATACCTTGTGAGCAGTTCTATCTCCAGCATGATGCCCTCCATAAGCCTCGGAGTGCCATTTCCGTAGGATTTGCCCCTGTCCATGCTCAGGTACACAACGTCTAATAATACCATCTACTCCTTCTTTATAAAGATGTGGGTCATCCCGAAAGTAATGTCTTAAATAATAGAAGATTTATTTCTTTTGTTGGTATGTAAAGCTAGGAGGTAAATATTTAGCAACAATGTAATTAGCATAATAAGCATACCAAGAAGTACTATTAGCAACATTTATAGCAGCTAATTGCTCATCAGGAAAACTATCATCAATAGGTAGTGGGTCATCAAGCACATTTTCAAGCCTAGACAAGTTATCTGCTACGGTGTTCTCAACTCCTTTTCTATCAATAATTTGTAAATCAAATTCTTGTAACAAGAGAACCCAACGAATAAGTCTAGGTTTAGCATCTTTCTTTTCCATAAGATATTTAATAGCAGCATGGTCTGTGTGAACAGTTACTTTGGAATCAACAATATAAGGTCTAAATTTATCACAAGCAAACACCACTGCTATAAATTCTTTTTCAGTAGTAGCATAATTTCTTTGAGTACTATCTAGAGTTTTACTAGCATAATGAATAACATGTAATTTCTTATCAACTCTTTGTCCCAAAACAACACCAACAACATAATCACTAGCATCACACATAATTTCAAAAGGCAAGTTCCAATCAGGTGGTTGAACAATAGGTGCAGAAATTAAGGCTTTCTTGAGTGTTTCAAAGGCTTCTAAACAATCATCATCAAAAACAAAAGGAACATCCTTTTGCAAAAGACTAGTGAGAGGCCTAGAAATTTTAGAGAAGTCTTTAATAAATCTCCTATAGAAACCAGCATGACCTAGGAAACTATGAATACCTTTGATGTCCTTAGGAGATGGCATTTTCTCAATTGCATCAACCTTAGCTTGGTCCACTTCAATACCTCTTTCAGAAATTTTATGACCCAAGACAATGCCCTCATTAACCATAAAGTGGCACTTCTCCCAATTCAATATAAGATTTGTTTGTTCACATCTCCGCAAAGCTCGCTCAAGATTGCTTAAACAATCATCAAAGGACTTAAGTCATCCATGAAAACCTCAATAATCTTTTCACAAAAGTCAGAGAATGTAGTAGTCATACATCTTTGAAAGGTAGCAGGTGCATTACATAAACCGAAAGGCATACGTCTATAAGCAAATGCTCCAAAAGGACAAGTAAAAGTGGTCTTTTCTTGATCAGATTGTAAAACAGGTATTTGTGAAAAGCCAGAGTATCCATCAAGGAAGCAAAAACGTGTGTGCTTAGATAGTCTTTCTAACATTTGATCAATAAAAGGTAGAGGGTAATGATCTTTTCTAGTAGCTTTATTTAATTTTCTATAATTAATTACCATTCTATAGCCCGTGACAATTCTTTGTGGAATAAGCTCATTCTTATCATTATGAACAACAGTAATACCTCCCTTCTTAGGGACACTTCTTTCATTTTCGGATTTAACCAACGTTGGTGATCAACAACGGGTTTAGCATTAGGTTGCATATTAATCTTGTGCTAACATAGAGTGGGACTAATGCACATAAGATTGTCAAGAGTATATCCAATAGCAGCTCTGTGATTCCTTAGAACTTTCAATAATCTTTCTTCTTCATGTTCTGAAAGGTTAGCACTAATAATAATAGGATATATCTTCTTTTCATCATGATAAGCATATTTCAAAGTGTCTGGCAATTGTTTTAATTCAAACAAAGGGTCACCCTTAGGTGGAGGATGACCTCCAAGAGTTTCAATCGGCAAATTGTGTTTAAGCAGAGGATGTTGTTCAGAGAAGATCTTATCTATTTCATTTCTTTCATGTATATGTAAATCATTCTCATGGTCTAGCAAGTATTGCTCTAAAGGATCAGTAGGTGGCACAGCAATAGAAGCAAGACCAATTAATTCATCCTTACTAGGCAATTATTTTTTATGATGATTTCTACTAAACTTGGAAAAAATAAACTAATGAGACTCATCACCAAAGCTAACACTGACATTTTGTTTCTTACAATCTATTTTAGCATTGACGGTGTTCACGAAAGGTCTACCAAATATGATGGGACAAAATTTATCTTGTGGGGTGGTAAGAACAATAAAATCAGTAGGGTATTTTATCTTCCCACACAAGACTTCAACATCTCTAAGAATTCCAGTTGGTGATATAGTATCTCTATTAGCAAGTTTAATAGTGACATCTATGTCTTCTATTTCAGCAGGTGCTATTTCATCTCTAATTTCTTTGTATAAGGAGCGGGGAATAGCACCCACACTAGCACCTATGTCACATAGACCATGATAACAGTGATCTCCTATTTTAACTAAAATAACAGGCATGCCAACAATAGGTCTATGTTTATCTCTTCCATCAGGTTTAGCAATTATAGCAGCTTATAACATGCCCATCCATATCTTCTTCCAAGAGATCTTTAACCATAGAAATGCTAGGTTCTACTTTAATATGTTCATCAGGTTTAGGTGTTCTAACATAGTTTTTGTTAACCACAGTTGAAACTTTAGCATGTTCTTTTATCCTAACAGGGAAAGGTGGTTTCTCAATATAAGCAGAAGGAACAACTGGATCAACATTATAAAGTATAGTTTCTTCTTTAACTGGTACTGGTTCTTTAATTTCATCTTTAATAGGTGGGTGGTATTTAACCCACTTCTCTTTAGGAAGTTCAACATGAGTAGCAAATGATTCACAAAAGGAGGCTACTATATCAGAATCAAGTCCATATTTAGTGCTAAACTTTTGAAAAGCATCGGTATCCATAAAAGATTTAACACAATCATACTTAAGCTTTATACCCAGCTCTTTACCTTCGTCAAGTTCCCAATCTTCAGAGTTGTGTTTAATTCTTTCCAAAAGATCCCACTAGAATTCAATAGTCTTCTTCATAAAAGAACCAGTATAAGAAGTATCGAGCATGGTTTGATCATTACGAGAAAGCCGAGCATAAAAATTCTGAATAACAATTTCTCTTGAGAGCTCATGTGGGGCATGAATATAACATCGACTTAAGCCTCCCCCAAGCTAGAGCTATACTTTCTCCTTCACAAGGCCAAAAATTATATATGTAATTCTAATCACGATGAACTAGATGCATAGGATAATTTTTTTTGATGGAACTCCAATTTCAAACAATTCCAATTCCATGATCCAATATCATTGCATAGCCTATACCATGCCAATGATTTTCCCTTCAAAGCTAAAGGGAAAACCTTTTTCATCACTTCATCCCTGGGTAAACATGTAAGCTTAAACAATCCAAAATTTGTTCCACATGTATCAAGTGCATATCAGGATGTTCAGTTCCATCTCCTGCATAAGGATTAGCTAGCAGGTGTTCTATCATACCCGAAGGGATTTCATATTCAATATTTTTAGTAGATGCAGTAGGTTGAGGGGTAACTAATTGTGGTTCCGGATGAGGTGAAGATACCCCGAACAAACCCCTCAAAGGATTTTTTTTCCCATAGTAACAAGTGACAATAATTTTCAGCACACTATATAAATGCTTCCTTACCGAATTCCACTTACCAAAGGCGCTTCACTCCCCGGTAGCAGCGCCAAAAAATAGCCTTGATGACCCACAAGTGCATGGGATCTGTAGCTCTTTTCGATAAGTAAGAGTGTCGAACCCAACGAGGAGCAGAAGGAAATGACAAGTAGTTTTCAATAAGGTAATGTGTGCAAGTGCTGAAACTGTAAGTAGCGAGTAGTTTGATAGCAAGATAATTTTTAACGAGCAAGTAACAATAGTAACAATAAGTATGCAGCAAGGTATCCCAATCCTTTTTAGACAAAGGACAGGCCAAAACGGTCTCTTATAACAAGCAAAGCGTTCTTGAGGGTACACGGGAATTTCATCTAGTCACTTTCATCATGTTGGCTTAATTCGTGTTCGGTACTTTGATAACTTGATATGTGGGTGGACCGGTGCTTAGGTGCTGTTCTTAATTCAACAAAACTCCTACTTATGATTAACCCTCTCGCAAGCATCTACAACTACAAGAAAAGTATTAAGAATAAATTCTAACCATAGCATTAAACTTTTGAATCCAATCGGTCCCTTACGGAATAGCGCATAAACTGGGGTTTAAGCTTCTATCACTCTCGCAACCCACCGTCTAATAACTACTCCACAATGCATTCCCTTAGGCCCAAATATGGTGAAGTGTCATGTAGTCGATGTTCACATGACACCACTAAGAGAATGGCAACATACATACCATCAAAATATCGAACACATATCAAGTTCACATGATTACTTGCAACATGATTTCTCCCATGACCTCAAGAACGAAAGTAACTACTCACAAATGATAAACATGCTCAAGATCAGAGGGGTATTAAATAACATAATGGATCTGAACATATAATATTCCACCAAATAAACCATATAGTAATCAACTACAAGATGTAATCAACACTACTAGTCACCCACGGGCACCAATCTATAGTTCTGATACAAAGATTGAACGCAAGAGATGAACTAGAGTTTGAGAGGAGTTGGTGCAGTGAAGATTTTGATGAAGATGGCCCTCCCCAAGATGGGAGAGTTGTTGGTGATGATGATGACGATGATTTCCCCCTCTGGGAGGGAAGTTCCCCCGGCAGAATCGCTCCGCCGGAGAGCAAAAGTGCTCCTGCCCAAGTTTTGCCTCAAGGCAGCAACGCTTTGTCCCGAATGTCCTCTCTCTATTTTTTTTCTAGGTCAAAATGACTTATATACCAGAAGATGGGCACTGAGGGTGGGCCGAGGAGGGCACAACCCACCAGGGCGTGCATGGGCTCCCTGGTGCGCCCAGGTGGGTTGTGCCCACCTGGTGGGCCCCTCTGGTAGTTATTTACTCCAATATTTATTAAATATTCCATAAAAATTATCCTTGAAGGTTCAACTTGTTTGGAGTTGTGTAGAATAGGTAGCCTGACGTAGCTTTTTTAGGTCCAGATTTCCAGCTGCCAGAATTCTCCCTCTTGGTGTGTACCTTGCAAATTATGAGAGAAAAGGCATTAGAATTACTCCAAAAGCATTATTATGGATAAAAATATTATAAATAACAATAAGAAAACATGATTCAAAATGGACGTATCAGAGGCTCTTGTAATTAGCTGTTGTTTCACTCTTTTCGTTGTGCCATATTATCAAATCTATATTGACTTGTTCCAAATGCAGAGGAAAGCCTACAAGGACCAAAAAGTACCTGAACCAAATGATGTGGATATCTTCAAGGACTGTCACACCAACAAGACGAAGGGCATGACTACACGAGTCAAAGCCGCTGTTGTAAGTCCTTAATCCTCATGCCTTTTAACTACTACTTACTCTGACTCGTGTATTGAACTGCATGGTTTGCAGCCAATGCCTATTACTCTTTTCAATTTTATACACAATTGTCTTAGCGTATCATTGCACCTTTCAAGGTTTAAAATAGGGGAGTGATGTTCCTTTGATCTTGATCTGTAATCTAGTTCCGTGCTGGACTTGCCCACACAACGTTACAATTGCCTGTTTGTTTGTACTCAGTTGTTTTGTGATATGAATGATGTCATACTATGCTTACCATATTATAAACTTTGTCTCTTTACCCTAAGCTGTCAATCCAAGTGAAGAAATACACAATACATTAGCCATGGTACATAGTCATATGTTTGGAATCTGGTTTTATTATGTACTTTGCAGTAAAATACAATTAATATTTTACACGGGTTCACTAGAATAAGTTCCGTATATAGACCAAAGCTATTTTGTTTGGTTTTGCTGCCTCCTTAATATCTTCTGTTCTGGTAGTACTAATGTAAAAAACTCAACTTTTCAGCAAGCTATGGAAAAAATGGTAGAACCGACACCTTCTAAAGGTGACAAGGCAACTATAACCGCAATGTCACCTCTTGCTGCAGTGGGTCAGTACCTGTCCACTAACAGTGCCAAAAGCATGTTCCTTCGTAATACTAGGTTGGTTGTTAAGGCAATCTCGTCCAAACTGCCTCATGATCAAGATATGCAAGCTCAAAACAATGTTATATCTGCACTCCAGACACAAGTCCATTCCCTAACAGAGACCCTTTGTGAAACAAGGACAACCATTATTTGATGTCGTCAAGATATGCATGGTTTCGAAACCAAACTATCAGACATTTGCTATGTTGTTCAGGAGCCTAGGAGAAATGAAGGCGAAGGTTATGGTGCTCCATCGGATAGTACAACATGAAAACGTATCAGTCAGGTCAAATGAACTGAGCTTCTAAACTTCTGGTGGTGCATTTATCTGCCAGACTGTTAACTTTTATGCCAACCTTCCTTTTGTTTTATGGTTGTGATTTGGTTTGTTGCGATACAAGATTTGTTCTTAACGTGCAACCACCGGCTGAAGAAAATAGCAAGGCATTTTTGTATAGTGTAGGGTGTTCCCTATATTTGCACTGATGGCGAACTTTGATGCTTAGTGGATGTAATCTGTGCAATCGCCTTAATAGCCCTATGTTAGTTTCAGGCTTATTTATTTCCTAGTCTTCTTTTTCCCTAGTTTTCTAGTGGCCGCAACAACCTTGGGCCATATACGAACCGTGGTAACCTTGAGCCTGCTACAGGCCATAGGATCCATGGGCCTCCTACGGGTCGTTGGATAAATAGGCCTCCAATGGGCCATAGAATCGGTGGGCCTCGGGCCGTTGGATAAATGGGTCCACATGGGCCGTAAATGAGCGTAATTGGTATCGGGCCAACACGGTAATGGGCCGTTAACAGGCCAGAAGACAGAAAAGGCTTAATTCTGTCACAGGCATAACGGGTCGTTAATGGGACAGAATATAGGATGGGCTGGAAATGGTGCAACGGGTTAACAGGCCACAAACGGGCCAATTCTAACCATGGGTCGAATTTGGTCCATTAGGGGAACAGGCCACTCACAGACTGGAAGTAATCGAGGGCCGGAAAGGAGCCCAAGAACGTATGGGCCGTCAGTAGGCTGAAAGCTAACATGGGCTGGAAACGGCCCATGGAAATCGTGGGTCGTTAATGGGTACAAAGAAATTTACTGTTCATTATGGGCCAGATTCATCGTGGGCCACTGAAGGGCCTAAAGATAAAGGCCTCATATGGGCCAAAAGACGTCGTGGTCCATACATGGGCCAAAAGTGAAATGGGCTGGTGCTATATTCAACGACCCACATGATGTTGTTGGGACGATTTCACGAAGGCCCTAACGGGTCGTGAGTTACTGGGCGTAAAATGGGCTATATGAGAACAGATCGTTAACAGGCTTTTCATGGGCCGGCCCGCTAACTTTTGACCAAGTCAAACGGGCCGTCCTTTGTAAGCTATGGCCAGTGTTGGGCCTTCGCACGTGTCGACATATCATAGGCACCTATCTGACCCAATGACGAGCTGACACGTATTTCCTTCGGCCAATGAGAATTTTACACGTGGAAAAACGCCATTGGTCCAGGCTCTTAACGGGTTATTGGATCAAAAACCAGACCCGATACCTTAATGGCGAGCCGTTATGGTGGATGCCATGTGTAGGTCACCCTTGACGAAAGCACTTCTATGACGCACAATTTATCGTCATGGAAGTGGACACTTCCGTGATGATAATTTTGGTAATGTCATGGAACACTTCTACGACAGCACAGGTATAACTATCTTGATTCTGTCATAAAATCGTCATGGATTTACATGCATGACAAAAAACGAGACCTACTGTGACAAACACGTATCATCACGGAAGTGTTTTTTTGTAGTGTCCCTCCCCCTTATGTTGGCATTTCTACAGTTTAATCAAAAGATATAGCCCCATTCCTTTGATACCGATGCATTTTTAGTATAGATCTGATGTAAGTATTGCCAGTACTTTGGATAAGTACACCATTGCTTTGCTACTCTTTTCATTCGACCTGATTGCTGCAATAGCTGGTAGCACCACGGACGCAGGTTACCTTGACGGTGCTTACTACGTGGAGACTGACGACCAGAGTAGTCTGAACGTCCCAGGCCGGAGGCCTTACCTTTCGAACTAGTGTTGTTGTTTTGCTCAGCCCTCTTAAGGCAAAACTTGTCTAACTATGTTCGTACTCAGATAATATCTGCTTTCATGACTGATATATTATGGGTCCTCATGACCCTGGCTTGTAATATAAAGATTTATGTTTAAATTTGTGTCGTAGAGTTGTATTATGATATTGACATGAGTCATCGTTTGTGATCATGCATGATGCGGGTTTGGTTAGTGCGTGATTATAAACGAGGGCGTCACACTGTTCATAGGAGGGTTGAAGGGTACCCAATACACGTAACACCGACATCATGCGAATTGATGTAAGATTTATTTCATATAGATGACCTATTGTGCCATCGGCGCGGAGATCAATTGAAGCCCGAAACTTAAGCAAACTATTTCAAATTACACGCCAGAAGTTAAGTGTGTCAAATACACGTGGTATGGGAACCTTTTGGTTGCACATAAATAGGATCAATCATAAAAATGGATGGCAAAATGGTAACTGAACTGCCTGGTCTATGAAGATGGCGCACCCATTGTCTCACCTTGCGTGTGCCATCCCATGCTTCGTGGTGGGGCCCGGTGCTTGCTTCAGCACCATTAGTGTCATCCTGATAGCTCGCTCTGCCATGCCGGGTAGAAAAAGATCGAACAACCACAACTGATGTAGGGTAGAACCCTAGATGCCCAATCTTTCACGATTGGAGGGGATCCTACGAAGAACACGAGGGGAAAAACGAGGGGAACACGAGGGGAAACACGAGAGAAATCACTCAACCAACGAGATATGGTCACACATATGCTATATCCTCGAAACACAAAGAGTGATACACGATTCAAAGTCAACAAATGACAATACAAAAGGTCTTCTCCGTGAGGAGGTCTTGAAGGGTCTTCCCGTGATTTGGTCTTGAATCCGCTTGGGGGATCTTCTCCGAAGAGGTCGTGAGCTCCGAGGAGAAGTAACCAAGTGGATGAGCAAAGCTCTATCTCAAGTATGAGCTAAACCAATGCTAACCCTAGAAAAGAGGTGGAGGAGTAGTTTATATAGGCAAAGGGGGCGAGGGGATACATGGGCCTTGGCCCAACACACGCACGCATGCGGGGTTACGGATGATCCGGACGGGGAGCCGGATGATCAGGGCTTCAGAGATCCGGATGATCCAGGGGATAGTCCGGATGAGGCGAAGGGGCAGGCGGTGGCGGCGATGGCCCGGATGTAGGGAGGGGGGTATGGATGTCCGGCTGGGGTCCGGATGATCCGGGACTCGTCCAGATGGTCCGGCTTTGGGATCCAGCTTCGGGTGTCTTTGGGCACATTATCCGGATCGTCCGGGACCTCGTACGGATCGTCCGGCCAGCCTGGGACATGGATGATTTCTTCTCCGTCTTCGCGCATGTCTTCCGCTTCCGATTCTCCTTGCTCCTTACCTTCTCCATGGCTAACTCATTGGTACCTGAGTATGCAAAGCGTCTCCGTTTGAGGTAGTAACCATGTCACATGTGATTCGAAAGAGAGTTGTGAGGGGAGTGATGTCACCTCGGTTTCAAGAGCTCTTGCACGTGCTCTTGTCATTGGTCCAAGTGGTGCCATAGGAGATGTAGATGCGTCCATGGGGATGATCGTGGGACGCTCCGCATCATCTCCCCCCCCCCCCTGGGGAAGATCCGACCTCGGTCCGAAAGCTTCATCACCATGGTATGGCAGAGAGGTCTTTGACATTGAAGATGTCGCTCACATTGTACTTGTCGCTTGGGAGGTCGATCTTGTAAGTGTTGTTGTTGTAGCGTGCTAGCACCTTGAAGGGTCCATCGGCTCGAGGTAGAAGTTTGGACTTGCGTTCGTTGGGGAAGCATTCCTTGCGAAGGTGTAGCCACACAAGATCTCCAATGTTGAATATCGTGGGTTGCTTGTTGATGTTGAGCTTGGTCGCGAGTCGTTGTACTTGGCGCTCGATGGTGTGCCTTGTATCTTCATGCATCTTCTTGAGGTAGCTTGCTCTTGCACTCGTGTCCATGTTGGTGCGCTCTTGTAGTGGAAGAGGAAGAATGTACAATGGGGACAACGGGTTGAAACCGTAGACGACCTCAAAGGGGGACTTGCCGGTTGTGGAGTGTCTTGCGTGGTTGTAAGCGTATTCGGCGATGGGTAGGCACTCCTCCCACTCCTTGATGTTCCTCTTGATCAACACGCGTAGTGGAGTGGAGAGTGTTCGGCTCGTCACCTCGTTTGGCCGTCGGTTTGAGGATGGTATGCCGAAGAGAACAAGAGCTTGATTCCGAGCTTGGTGCATAGAGTCTTCCAAAAGTAACTCAAGAATTTGACGTCGCGGTCCGACACAATCGTCTTTGGCACTCCATGGAGACGCAAGATTTCCCTACAAAAAAGATTTGCAATATGTGATGCATCATCTATCTTGTTGCATGGAATAAAATGAGACATCTTAGAGTCTCGGTCCACAACAACAAACACGAAATCCTTTCCATTTTGAGTTCTAGACAAACCAATTACAAAGTCCATGCTAATGTCTTCCCAAGGTTGATATGGAATTCGAAGGGGCATGTAAATACCATGGGATTGAGCTTTTGACTTAGCTTTGTGACATGTAGAGCATCGCTTGGTGAAGCGTGAGACATCACGGAACATCTTGGGCCAAAAATAGTTCTTGGAGAGCGTAGCAAATGTCTTGTCACGTCCAACGTGTCCCATTATTCCACCTCCATGAGCCTCTTGCAAAAGGAGAAAACGAAGAGAAGACTCAGGAATGCAAGGTTTGTTAGCTCTCATAAGGTAATCATCCTTGATGTAATAGCGTTCCCAAGATGTATGCGTCAAACACTTGGTATAAGGAATTGCAAAAGTAGGATCATGCGCATACAAGTCTTTTATGTGCTCAAAGCCAATGACATTTAATTCAGGTTTAGTAACAAGCATGCATATGCGGGAAAGAGCATCCGCCACAACGTTTTCCTTGCCTTTGATATACTTGATGACATAAGGAAAAGACTCAATGAATTCACTCCATTTAGCATGACGCTTGTTCAACTTAGTTTGACCCTTTAGCTACTTGAGTGTTTCATGATCGGCATGGATGATAAATTCATGAGGGCGAAGATGATGTTCCCATTCACGCAAAACTTGCACTAAAGTATGCGCTCCGGAAAGAAACTCTTTGTCATAGACGGGATACTTGAGTTGCGCTCCGGAAAGTTTCTCACTAAAGTATGCTATGGGGCGCTTCTCTTGCGTTAACAAACCTCCTATGCCATGACCACTAGCATCACAATGAATTTCAAAAGGTTTGTCAAAGTTGGCTAATGCAAGCACGGGAGCATAAGTAAGCAAATTCTTAAGCTCATTAAATGCGGTATCTTGGGATGGTCCCCAAACAAAAGGCACATTTTTCTTACTCAAAGAATGCAAAAGTGAAGCAATGGTGCTAAAATCCTTTACAAATCTACGATATAAACCGGCTAAACCAAGAAAACTATGCACTTGTTGCAAGTTGGTTGGTTGGGGCCAAGTTTTAATAGCATTGATCTTAGATTCATCTACATGAACACCCGTAGAAGACACAACGAAACCCAAGAAAACAAGCTTATCAACACCAAAAAGGCATTTGTCCATATTAGCATAAAGGTGCTCTTTCCTAAGGGTTTGCAACACGGTTCTAAGATGGGTGACATGATCTTTGAGGGATTTGCTAAAGACAAGAATATCATCAAAGTAGACCACAACAAATACACCAATATAGGGTCAAAGAACAAAATGCATGACTCGCATGAAAGTACCGGGTGCTTCAGATAAACCCATTGGCATAACAAGCCATCCATATAAGCCAAATTTGGTCTTAAATGCGGTTTTCCATTCATCACCTTCTTGGATGCGTATTTGATAGTAGCCACTCTTAAGATCAATCTTAGAGAAGATGGTTGCTCCGCTAAGCTCATCAAGCATATCATCTAGGCATGGAATAGGGTAACGATATTGAACGGTGATAGCATTGGTGGGACGGCAATCGGAACACATGCGATAAGTTCCATCTTTCTTTGGAACAAGGGTTACCGGAATGGCACAAGGGCTCAAGCTTTCACATACATGGCCGTTGTCGATGAGTTATTGTACTTGTCATTGGATCTCCTTAGTTTCCTTGGGGTTGACGCGGTAGGGAGCCTTGTTAGGTAGAGGTGCTCCGGGGATGAGGTCGATTCGGTGTTCAATGCCTCGTAGTGGAGGTAGACCCGGAGGTAGCTCATCGGGGAAAACGTCTTAGAATTCCTGCAAAAGAGAAGACAACACTAAAGGTAGATTGTGAGAGGTGTTAGTTTTTGGTGCCTCGTCCTTGCACAAAAGGACATAGTGCATAACACTTGATGGGTTCTCACACACTTCTCTCGTCTCACTTTTAGTGGCAAATAGAACTAAGTTCTTCTTGTCGCTCATCATGGAGGCACTCGATTTTGGCTTGTGGCGCTCACTCTCGTTTGGGTGGGTCGCTCTCTCACTCTTTTCTCCATGATGGGTGACTTGCTTGTCGGCGATCACTTGACTTGGAGACATAGGTCGTAGCACGTACTCCTTTCCTTTCATCTTGAAGCTATAGTGATTGGTGCACCCGTTGAAGATGGTGCCTCGATCAAATTGCCATGGTCGACCAAGAAGGAGGTGGCAAATGGTCATCGGGACGACATCACACTCCAAAGTGTCTTCATATGCTCCTATATTTAAGGAAACTTGTACCATATTGTCGGTGTCAAAACCGGCGGATCTCGGGTAGGGGGTCCCGAACTGTGCGTCTAGGCAGATGGTAACAGGAGACAAGGGACACGATGTTTTACCCAGGTTCGGGCCCTCTTGATGGAGGTAAAACCCTACGTCCTGCTTGATTAATATTGATGATGTGTGTTACAAGAGTGGATCTACCACGAGATCAAGGAGGCTAAACCCTAGAAGCTAGCCTATGGTATGATTGTTGTTCGTCCTATGGACTAAAGCCATCCGGTTTATATAGACACCGGAGAGGGCTAGGGTTACACAAAGTCGGTTACAATGGTAGGAGATCTACATATCTGTATCGCCAAGCTTGCCTTCCACGCCAAGGAAAGTCCCATCCGGACACGGGACAAAGTCTTCAATCTTGTATCTTCATACTCTTGGAGTCCAGCTGACCATGATAGTTCGGCTATCCGGCCACCCCCTAGTCTGGGACTCTCTCAGTAGCCCCCGAACCGGGCTTCAGCGACGACGAGTCCGGCGCGTATATTGTCTTCGGTGTTGCAAGGCAGGTTCTCCTTCAAACTTCATGTTCCTGTCGAATAGTGTCCGGCTTCCTTATAAATGTTGTGCTCCTTGGCTTCTACGCCCAATAATGGCCTTCTTCCACGTGTCGTATGAATGCGAAAAGCTAGGGTATTTTTACATTTTACCCCCTAGCCGTGCGAACGAGCCGCCTATAAGAGAGGCGGGGATCTAGATCCAGCTCACACCATCCTCCATTCGCAAGTTCTCATCGAAGCGCTTCTGACAAAAATCCATTCCATCACGGATGGTCGACACGGCTCCTCCTCTCGCGCTCCCAGCCCTAAGCCAGGAGATTGGGGGAGATGCTCAGTTCCACACAGCGAGCTAGTGGCGCTCCAAACCGAGGGATATCTTCCCCCAGCTTTCATGGTTCCGGTTCGAGCCGGACTGGCCACCTTCAAGGGTGGGAAGCAGGCGGAGAGCGTCCCCAACCCTTCCAAAGGAGAGCGGGTATGCTTCGTCCCTTATCTAATAAGGGGACTCGGATTTCCCATACATCTGTTTCTCCGGGGGCTCCTGGAGTTCTACGGACTCCAGCTTCACCACCTCACACCTGCCTCCATTTTGCACATCGCGGGCTTTGTAGCTCTTTGCGAGCTGTTCCTGGGCATCGAGCCCCATTTTGCGCTGTGGAAGAGATTGTTTTGCCTTGTACCCCGTTCTTATGAGGGGTTGATATATCAAGTGGGCGGAGCCGAAATATGGCGCATCGCTGGGACCGGATATCTATCCGGCACCCCGAAGAAGGCGTCCGAAGACTGGCCTTCGGAATGGTTCTACATGGAGGACGCCCCTCTGCCGGATCCAGTTCGGATCGGCCTACCGGAGTTCAGCAATGCTCCCTTGAAGAAACGTCTGAGTTGGCGCCCGCGGAGCCCTCAACGGGAGGATGATAGGAGCGTCCATTATCTGATGGGCCGGATTAGGTTACTGGCCCACTCCGGATTGACCATGATTGGAATCATGGCCACGTGCATTATGCGAGGGGTGCAGCCACTCCAATATAGGGGCCACCCTATGTGGGATTTCAACGGGGAAGACGACGCCACCCGTCACGGCCGCAGAGGGCCGAGCTCGGCAGCCGATCCGGCAAAGATCCTGTTCGGCTTGTACAAGGGGGAGGAGGAGGACTTTCTCCGCACGAATCCATTGAACGGATTCTCCATGAATAACCCTCGGAGCTGGGTAAGCGGACGTTTATCTACCCGATCCATACTTCCAAATTCAAGTATTTTACTTTGTGATTTCGACGCAGGAGCTGCGCCAGGACGTGGAGGGCATACGAAGCCTAACTCCACAGCCCGAGGATCCGGAACGATCCCTTGATCCGACCTCCAAAGAGGATCCGGACATAAAGGTGGAGCTGATTGACGGGGTGTTCCACCAACTTAGCATGGACAATGCCCTAGTCGCCATTACGGCTGACTACCCCGGTTTGATTCCGGCCTCCCAGGTGACTACGACCGAGGTCTTGACACCATCATTTGATCCGTGCTCAATTCTGACCATCCTATACTGATGGTGCATCACAGGAGGTGCCTTTAAGGCGGGAAGCCGAACCTGCGGCGGCTGACCAGCAAGGGTCAGTTCGGCCCAGCAGGCGGAAGAGGAGTGCGACGCAAATCGAAACGTCGCTGCAATGGTACGGTGCACCATTGTTTTTAAGGGAAGGATCCCTATGAGGTATATTAACGCTCATAACTTTTTCCAGGAGAAAGAGTGCTCGTCGGACAGTGTCCGGAGAGGTTGCCAATCAAGCCTCCGCCAGCCATGCTCCATCACGTGGTCCGGAAGTGGAGGCAAACACAAGGCAAGAGCCGGATGCTCCTCCAATGGAGGATGCCGACAGGCTGTCCGCCACCCGGTCTGAGGTGGAGAGCGCCATGAATCACAGGCGTCGCCGGACAGTTCTTCGTGATGCGTGTTTCTCCCTAGAGGCGTTGAATGCCTTTGATGCGGGAAACGCGCACCTCCGTGCTGCTCAAGATGGTTTAACCAGAGCCACGGAGCAGTATGTGAAGGACATACAGGTAAGTAATTTTAATAGTTATATATGCTAGTAGCCCCCGAGACTTAAAATAGTTAAAATAACTGATTTAAGGATCATTTATTATGCAGGATCTTACGGAGAAGAATACCCACCTGTCCCAGGAGCTCCAAGAGTGCAAGGCCCAACTTGAGGCCGCACTAGCCACCATAGGGGGAGCCACAGAGACCCCCGCTGGTAATACGTACTTTGAAAAGATGAGTAGTTAACAAAGTGCGGCGTGTGTGTAAATCTGACAATAATATTGCAGAGGGCGTCGGACTAGATCCGGACAAGCAACATCTACTGCGTCAGCTAAAGGCCGGCGAGAGGGTGCTTATGAAGGTGCAGCAGGAGAGAAACAAGCTCCAAGATGCCCACACCCAGCTAGGAGAAGAGCTGAAAGGTGTTCGGGCCCAGCTGTCTCGCTCCGTGAAGGAGAATCAGCGGCTTCGTCGCGGCATTTATAGTAAGTGCTTGAGCAAATTCCTTTGAAAAGAAGAATTCGGCGAGGAAGTCGATTGACAGAAATGTGTCTTTAGGTGTGCTCACAGGTCGCCCTGCGGAGGAAATGCCTGGTTCAACGGGTGACCAACTTCCCGAGCTGGTGCAACTGCTCGAACGTGTTCGGCAGGCGATGAGTGGCGTCGTTCAAGCTTTATGGCCTTCCGTCTCCCTACCCGAGGGCCTTGGAGGGCTTGCTGAGAAGCTTCAGGGAGCACGGCGACGCCTCCGTCTGTGGAAAATATCGGCCTGCCGTTAAGGCGCCAGGGAGGCCTGGGCCATGGTGAAGACGCGGTACCAGAAGGCTGACCCAAACCACATGGTCGAGGTCGGACCTGCGGGGCCTGATGGGAAGGAGATCCCTGTGAGCTTGATGTACGGCCAAGTAGAACTGGCCGTGAAATATTCCCAACAGGACTGTAAATTAGACAGACTGTTAGATGGGATTGAAGAGGAGTACAATCAGTCAGTTTGACGATGTAATGTGAAATGACATGTAAAATGCCTTCTAGCCAGATTGTAGATCGTTTGTCGTTGCGGACCTTTTCGCTTCAACCTCGGGACACAACAGTCCGGAGTGTGTCCGAATACCCTTACGGTTATAGAAGAACCGGGGCATGCGCGGAGACAAGGCGTCGGGGTCATAATTGCTTTATCAGACAAGTGCCTAACTAGCTATGTTATATTACATGGTTAGTAAGAAACATCTTCCAGGGAGAATAGTTCCGTTAAGGGTTCCTTTCCCTGGGAGGCATGCCCTAAAGTGCATGTCCGGACTGCGAAAATAGCAGAAAAAGCATTTGGGGGCAAATAAATAAGTAAGTAATAAATCATCTTTCAAGTCACTGACGGAATATTCTCTTAACAACGCTAGCTTTCGGCTTCACCCAGTCTGAGGTACACATCCGGCTGACCCGGCAGTAACAATCGCAGATGTGCTCCCTTTACCTCCTAGCCGAACAATCGGGAACGTAGGGGTAAGCACAGGAGCCAGGCAACCCAGCTTGGCCAAAACTTAAGTCATATCGATGCATATAATGGTGAATAAAAGGTACATGTGGAAGTATGACACATGTGTTGGGCATGAAGCCCGTATAAATAAGCTTCTGTTAAAGAAGCCCCCAGGTATAATGAGTGCTAGGAGCACATCAAGTGTGTGCGAACAATGCGCAAATCAGCCTATCAAAGGTATTGAAAAAAAGGTGGGAAGAAGGAGGGGGACAAGAGACAGTTAAAATGTAAAAAGGTGGACGGAGGAGTGAGACGAACTCTGAGTCCGGCGTTAGGCGTAGAATCTTCGGAGACGGGCTGCGTTCCATGGGTTCGGCTCGAGTCGGTTGTCATATGTGTTACGTAGACGGTATGCTCCGCCGGTCAGGACTTGGTCGATGATGAAGGGACCTTCCCACTTGGGCTTAAGTTTGTCCTTTTTCTTGTCCGGCAGGCGTAGAACAAGTTCGCCAACATTGTAAGCTTTGGCCCGTACTTCTCTGCTTTGATATCTTCGAGCCTGCTGTTGATAAAATGCGGAACGAGCTTTTGCCACGTCCTGCTCCTCCTCTAAGGTGTCCAAACTGTCCTGCCGATCCAGCTCGGCTTCTCTTTCTTCGTACATGCGCACCCGAGGTGAGTCATGAATTATATCGCAGGGCAGAACTGCCTCTGCGCCGTACACCATAAAAAATGGTGTGAATCTGGTAGTTCGGTTTGGCGTGGTCCGCAGCCCCCAGAGTACGGAGTCGAGCTCCTCTACCCAGTGCGTGTTAGATTCCTTGAGGGACCGCACTAGTCTGGGTTTGATGCCGCTCATGATTAGACCATTTGCTCGCTCGACTTGACCATTAGTTTGGGGGTGACAGACTGAAGCGTAGTCGAGCTTGATGCCCATGTTTTTGCACCAGAGTTTAACCTCGTCGGTCGTGAAATTCGTGCCGTTATTAGTGATGATGCTGTGGGGGATGCCAAAACGGTGTACTACCCCGGATATGAAGTCTATCATAGGTCCGGATTCTGCCGTTTTAACCGGCTTGGCTTCAATCCATTTGGTGAATTTGTCCACCATGACCAATAAGTATTTGTGCTTGCGGGTTCCCCCTTTAAGGGGTCCAACCATGTCAAGCCCCCAGACCGCGAACGGCCAGGTGATGGGTATAGTTTTGAGGGCGGTGGGTGGCATGTGGCTCTGATTAGCAAAGAGCTGGCAACCGACGCATCGTTGGACTAAGTCCTGAGCATCTGCCCGGCCTGTTGGCCAATAAAATCCTGTACGGAAGGCCTTGCCTACAAGGGCCCGGGCTGCGGCGTGGTGCCCGCCGAGTCCGGCGTGAATTTCAGCCAGGAGATTTCGCCCTTCCTCTTCGGAGATACACCTTTGAAGGACTCCGGTTGTGCTTTTCTTATAAAATTCTCCCTCATGGACCTTGTAGGCTTTAGATCGCCGAACTATGCAGCGGGCCTCATTTTGGTCTTCGGGAAGTTCCTGCCTAATTAAGTAGGCTAGGAATGGTTCCGTCCACGGGGCAATTACCGCCATTATTTCGTGGGCTGAAGGTGTTATTTCATTTGCTGAGCCACTGATTGTGTCAGAATTGTCTGAGTTAGGTGCTGCAGCTGGCTCCGGATTGTTATTTCCGGACTCCTCTTCCCATAATACGGATGGCTTCAAGAGCCGTTCCAGGAAGATGTTTGGAGGGACAGCGTCGCGTTTTGCGCTGATGCGTGCTAACACGTCTGCTGCCTGGTTATTATCCCGGGCTACATGGTGGAATTCGAGTCCTTAGAACCGAGCTGACATTTTTAGGACGGCGTTGCGGTAAGCTGCCATTTTCGGATCTTTGGCGTCAAAGTCTCCATTTACTTGGGATATTGTGAGGTTTCAATCCCCGCGCACCTCTAGGCGTTGAATGCCCATGGAGATTGCCATCCGGAGGCCGTGTAGAAGGGCCTCGTATTCGGCTGCGTTGTTGGAGTCCATGTACATTATTTAAAGTACGTATTGGACTGTGTCTCCAGCTGGGGACGTCAAGACGACGCCAGCCCCTAAGCCAGCCAACATTTTGGATCCGTCGAAATGCATGATCCAATTGGAGTACGCGCCGTACTCTTTAGGGAGTTCGGCTTCAGTCCATTCGGCGACGAAATCAGCCAGGACTTGCGACTTTATAGCTCGCCGTGGTTTGTAGGTTATGTCAAATGGTAAGAGCTCAATGGCCCATTTTGCAATCCTGCCCGTTGCGTCGCGATTGTTTATAATATCGTTGAGAGGTACTTCAGAGGCCACCGTTATGGAACACTCTTGAAAGTAGTGTCGCAGCTTCCGGGATGCCATGAACACCGCATACGCTATCTTTTGATAATGTGGGTACCGGGACTTGCATGGAGTTAAGACAGTGGATACGTAGTACACTGGTTTTTGAAGAGGGAATCTGTGCCCTTCTGTTTCTCGTTCGACGACGAGTACCGCGCTGACAACTTGATGTGTTGCTGCGATATATAATAACATAGGTTCGCCCAGGTTGGGCGCGGCCAGGACCGGATTTGTTGCCAGTATGGCCTTGATTTCTTCGAGTCCGGCCGTGGCGGCATCCGTCCATTCGAAGTGTTCGGTGCGCCGGAGGAGGCGATAGAGGGGTAGAGCCTTTTCTCCCAAACGGGAGATGAAGCGGCTTAGAGCCGCTACGCACTCAGTTAGTTTTTGTATTTGCTTGAGGTCTTTTGGGATATCCAATTGTGACAAAGCTCGGATCTTGGCTGGGTTTGCTTCAATTCCTCTACCGGATACAATGAAGCCCAAAAGCTTTCCGGCTGGTACTCCGAACACACATTTTTTCGGGTTGAGCTTAATGTCATATGCTTGGAGGTTGTCAAATGTCACCCTTAAGTCGTCTACTAGAGTTTCAACGTGTTTGGTCTTGACGACCACATCGTCTACGTATGCCTCTATTGTTTTGCCTATCTGGGTAGCCAGACATGTCTGAATCATGCGCTGATATGTTGTGCCGGCGTTTCTGAGTCCGAAGGGCATTGTGTTGAAGTAGAATGTCCCATATGGAGTAATGAATGCCGTTGCGGCCTAGTCTTTTTCCGCCACCTTGATTTGATGGTATCCGGAGTATGCATCGAGGAATCACAATGAATCGTGGCCTGCGGTAGCATCGATGATTTGGTCGATGCGAGGGAGAGGGAAAGGGTCCTTTGGACAGGCCTTGTTAAGGTCTTTGAAATCGACGCAGAGGCGCCAGGATTTGTCCTTTTTTGGTACCATTACCAGGTTGGCTAGCCAGTTCGGATGTTTGATATCTCTGATGAATCCGGCTTCTAAGAGTTTGGCTAGCTCCTCTCCCATTGCCTGTCTTTTGGGTTCAGAAAATCGCCGAAGAGCTTGTTTGACTGGCTTGAATCCTTTTAGGATATTTAGGCTGTGCTCTGCCAGCCCGCGTGGGATTCCTGGCATGTCTGAAGGGTGCCACGCAAAAATGTCCCAACTTTCCCGAAGGAATTCTCGTAGTGCGGCTTCTACATCAGGATTTAATTGTGCCCCAATGGATGCCGTCTTTGTGGGGTCCGTTGGATGGACCTGAAATTTGACTATCTCGTCTGCTAGTTTAAAAGAGGTGGACTTCGACCTCTTATCGAGTATCACATTGTCCCTATCCACTGTGGAGCGCAGCGTAGTTAATTCCTCTGCCGCTAGGGCTTCGGATAATGCCTCTAGGGCCAGTGCGGCTGTCTTATTTTCAGCGCGGAGTGCTGTATCTGGATCACTGGCGAGAGTGATTATTCCATTGGGTCCGGGCATTTTGAGCTTCATGTACCCGTAATGGGGTATAGCTTGGAAGATTGTGAATGCCTCTCGCCCTAACAAGGCGTGATATCCGCTGCCGAATGGGGCCACTTGGAACATGACCTCTTCGGACCTGTAATTGTCCGGCGAGCCGAACACTACATCTAGTGTGATTTTTCCTGTGCGGCGTACTTCTCGACTAGGGATTATTCCCCTGAAGGTTGTGTTTCTCCGCTCGATGCGGCTCCAATCAATTTCCATTTTTTGAAGGGTTTCTTCGTAGATGAGGTTTAATCTGCTGCCGCCATCCATTAGTACCTTGGTAAGACGAAAGTCGTCCACTATCGGACTGAGGACCAATGCGGCTGGTGCTCTAGCTGTTCGGAATTTAGGTTCGTCGCTGGCATTGAAGGTGATAGCCGTGTCACTCCATGGATTTGTTGTTGCTACTTGGTAGACTTCGGCGAGGCTGCGGATTGTTCGTTTCCGCATGTTATTTGATGCGAAAGTCTCGAAGACTGTTAATACCGTACTGGTGCTGCTGGGCTGATTGCCCGGGGCTAAAAAGCCTTCGCCACTTTTGGCCACCTGCCGTAATATCCAACATGCTCGAAGGCTATGTGTTGGAGTGGCGCCCTCCGTACTGTGGATTTTGCAGGGTCCGTTGAGCCATCCCTCCAGTACGGTTCCGTACCCTTGAAGGGGTTTTTGCTTTTTGGTTTTTAACCCAGGTGCTTGAGTATGCCGCACCCTTTTATTTCGGACTGGGGTTGTATTCAGGGCCGGATTGTCCCAAAACCTAGTTTCAGTTTTCCAGGCACTCTCCATCGCGCAGTATTTTTGTACAATGGTCGCTAGGTCGGCGAAGCGTGTAACTTCGCGACGACTGATGGCGTTTATGATTCCCTTGTCCGTGCAATTGTTGCGGAAGATTGAAATCACGCTTTCTTCACGGCAGTCCTTTATCCTGTTCATAACCAGGAGGAATCTGGCCTAGTAATGATGTACTGTTTCATCGGGCTCTTGCCGTATTTGAGATAGATCGCTTATGTTTGGGTGGGCGGGTGGAATCAAGTTCGTAACCCCGCCCGATCTGAGGCTCAAAGGCCAAGAAGCTTCCGGATTCGGAAGCTTGGTTTGCTGGACACTTTCCAACAAATCTGGTCCGATGCCTGACTTTAGGTTCAGTATTTGATTAGCGTCCGTCCCTCCGCGGGAATTCGGCATGGAGGGATCGGGAATCCGAACATAGTTGGTTTTTAACATAGAAGAAGAGTCGCCGCATTGTTCCTCTACCACAACAACGTGGTGGGTAACCTGGGGAGAGTTAATTTCTCTCAGATCGGTTTTAAGCCCAATCTAATCGTAGTCGGTAGCGACTCCCAGGGCGGCGATGCGATCCAAGAGCTCATTTACGGAGGAGAGCTCAATCGGATCTAGCTGCTCGGCGAATTCTGAGCTGACGTGAAGATCGCTTTTAATGACCTGAGAGGTCATTGTCGGAGCGGTGGCCGAACAGGCGGTCATAATAAAACCGCCTAGCCGGATAGTCTGGCCGGCGGCCAAAGCTCCCTTGACGACGGTGCCGTCTTTAAAGACGGGAAAAGGCATCCTTCCTGATGGTGACGACACAGAGGAACTCTCAATGAAAGCACCAATGTCGGTGTCAAAACCGACGGATCTCGGGTAGGGGGTCCCGAACTATGCGTCTAGGCGGATGGTAACAGGAGACAAGGGACACGATGTTTTACCCAGGTTCGGGCCCTCTTGATGGAGGTAAAACCCTACGTCCTGCTTGATTAATATTGATGATGTGTGTTACAAGAGTGGATCTACCACGAGATCAAGGAGGCTAAACCCTAGAAGCTAGCCTATGGTATGATTGTTGTTCGTCCTATGGACTAAAGCCATCCGGTTTATATAGACACCGGAGAAGGCTAGGGTTACACAAAGTCGGTTACAATGGTAGGAGATCTACATATCCGTATCGCCAAGCTTGCCTTCCACGCCAAGGAAAGTCCCATCCGGACATGGGACGAAGTCTTCAATCTTGTATCTTCATAGTCTTGGAGTCCGGCCGACCATGATAGTTCGGCTATCTGGACACCCCCTAGTCCGGGACTCCCTCACATATGCTCGACTTGGATTGTGCCGGAATCGCTTAGCCATTGAACCTTGCATGGGTGTGGGTTCTTCATCTTGAGCAATTGGAGCTTGGAGCATAGTTCTTGACTTGCCAAGTTATGGCAACTACCTCCATCGATGATGACCTTGATGGACCTTTCATTAATGTCGGCCTTGGTGTGGAAGATGTGGCATCTTTGGTCTTCGTCTTGTTGATGTTGAAGAGTCAAGACCATGGAGACAACGAGAGCGGGGCACGAATCTTCATCACAAAAGACTTGATCATCTTCATCTTCATTCACACGCCGGTGCATGGCCACTTGCTCAAGGGCTTCCATTTCCTCTTCACTCATGGAGTCATAGGTTCCGTCGTTGTTGAGGATCATGGTGTGCCTGTTCGTACACTCAAAGGACTTGTGGCCTCGACCGCCACATGTGAAACACTTGATGGAACTTGTCTTGACGGTCTCATCGGTTGGAGTAGATGATGAAGCTCTCGGCTTGAAGGTGCTTGTAGTAGGAGGACGACTTGAGGTTGTCGAAGTTTTCTTGTAACTCGACTTGTCACCGTTGCTTGGAGATGGCTTGGTTGTTGGAGAAGCCGTAGCTCTTGGACGAGTACTTGGCGTACTTGAAGTCATCTTGCACTTGACGTTCCGCTTTGGTAGCTTGATGCACTAGCTCAATGAGGTTGGAGTAGGGTTGGAAATCGGCAATCTTCTTGATGGGATGATTGAGGTCATTCAAGAAACGGGCCATAGTTTTCTCATCATCTTTCGTGACATTGGCTCTTATCATGGCAATCTCCATTTCCTTGTAGTATTTTTCAACGGTCTTTGTTCCTTGCTTGAGGAGTTGGAGTTTCTTGAAGAGGTCGCGGTTGTAGTATGTAGGCATGAAGCATGCTCGCATGACATCCTTCATTTGATCCCATGTGGTGATTGGTGGTTCACCTCTTGCTTCTCGGCGCTCAAGGACTTGTTCCCACCATATGAGCACATAGTCTTGGAACTCAAGGGATGCCATCACGATCTTCTTCTCTTCCTCATAGTTGTGCAAACGAAAGATCTTGTCAACCTTCAGTGCCCATGAAAGGTACTCCGGGATCATTGCTTCCGTTGAACTTGGGCATGGTGAACTTGAGCTTGCCATAGCGTTACTCTTCATTGTGTTGGGGTCAAGGGTGATGATGACGCCCTTGACGTGGATGATTGTCAACCTCATATTGCTCTCGGCGTGGAGGACTTCCATAGTCACCATGCTCTTAGTGAACTTGAGGTTGTGGAGGAGCTTGTCGAGCTTGTCGAGGAGCTTGATGAACTTGATGATGCACTCTTGCTTGGTAGTTTCGCTCTTGGATTTCTTCGCGAAGTGCTTCTTCTTGATTGCGCATATCTCGATTGTGGTTGGCGACAGCTCGACTTGACTCTCGAAGGGCACGTTGCGCCTCAAGTGCTTGTGCTTAATGTTGTTGTTGTTGTTGAAGACGTTGAGCCTCGGCATCTTGTTCGTCTTGGTGTTGGCGCGCTCGCTCTTCCTCTTGGTGACGTTGACGTTGCCTTTCTTGTGCTTGTGCAAGAGTAGCTTGGTTTTGGTGATGACGATGTGCTTGATCGTCGAAGTGCTCTTGTGGATGATTACTGTGTAGAGGATTGCGAGTTGCTTGACAGTCTTGGCGCGCGGCTCAACATAGAGGGTGTCGTCGGGGTGTCGACTCGAGCCGCTCCGTCTTGAGTAGGACGAAGTGGTAGAATGGCGGTTCACCAACAAGGCACGAATCTCGTCCATTCTTGCATCGTTCTCTTATTTGTGTGTGTTGAGCTTGTTGTCGAAGTAGTCTCTTGTTCGTTGCTCGGAGAGTCGCAAGTCAGTGGCGAGATCTTCGATGCGGTCGGTCATTGCTTGTTGTTCTTGATGCAAAGCTCTTTGTGCACTAAAGAGGTGGCTCTTGGTGACATAGGATGACATGTCATCGTCTTGCTCGATGAAGAGTGGGTTGGTAGAAGAACTTGGCCTATCCATCATTCCAAGCAAACATGTGAGTGGAGAAAGAGAAGAACTTATACCAAATGTACCTTGACCGATGTTGAAGATGGTCAATGATCACTCAAATGTGGAACAAGGAAATAACACAATTGGTACCAATTCTTGTCGGTTCTCACACCTACACAAGTAAAAGCTTATGGTGGAGCTCGGTTAGGATGGTGGCACAAAATTTGATGCAATTGTTAATGAGACTCAAAGATGTTGAAAAAGATTCGCAAATTCGCAAATGCAACAAAGCAAGTAGAGGCACACGGAAACACATATGCAAATAGATAAGTGGGGTTGTGCAAACCAAAAATGAGCCAAAATGTGGAATCCACGAAAATGCTCTTGTTGCACAACACTAGAGAGACGCTAGCACGATTGCACAATAGGCGGATATGAAACTTGTGCACAACCTACTAAACAAAAATGCAACAACTTCTATCCCAAGTATGCTATATGTATGGTATTCCGGTGATATGATCCAAGATGATCGAGTATGACAATCTTAATGTAGTATGGTGCTATGGTTCTTGCTTAAAAGCTCTTTGTTTATCTTTCCCTTTTTGCTTAAAAGATTGTTTGGCTCGTTCTCTTTTGAGCTCTTTTCTCATGAAAAACTTCGTGAACCAAGATATATAGCAATTGTGTATGCGATGACAACTTTGTGACACAAGAGATGATACCAAGATATGCACCATGATGATATGGTATGTATGCTATGGGAAGTATGATCACTAATGTGCACAAAGTCATGTTGCCAGCAATACTCAAAGGCTAGTCTCGATAGGCAAGGTATGCAAAATTGGGCTATGGTGGTTATCAATGCAATCGCAAGGAGTAGATAAAGATTTCATCGAGGTTACCATCCTTGCTTACGGTTGAAGTTGTCGATGATGAGTCCGTGGCGAAGATGAGCGGTGGTGATGTTGATGTTGCACCTTACCTATATAGCCGAAACACAATAGGACACGAGAACCACAACTCAAATTCTCAAAACGAAAGTCGAATGGTGGTACAGTTTGGTATGTTGTGGGGTTGGCTGAGTTTAGGTGGTGGTGGTCGAAGTGGGTATGCGGAGGCGTAGGTGGTGATGGACAAAAACTACAGAAAATGCAGTTTCGGCAGAGATAACCGGATGATTTGGGCCAGGAGTTGGATGATCCGGGCGGGTCCAGATGATCCGGGTCAAGGTCCGGATGATCCGGGCAGGTCAACTGCGCACGGGAAAGGCTCGAGATGAACTCGAAAACGGGGAGAAATTCGAGTATTTCTTGGATTTTGGATGGATTTCGAGGGTGAGATGGTGGGGAAAGGCAAGATCCACTAGCAACACAACGAATTCACGGATCAAAATAAACAAAACTTCATCATACCAACAAATCACAAAAAAATTATGGGGGCTATTTTTGTGGGGATTTTCGGATTAGGACGAAAAACAACAAAATCAAGCTAGAAAACAAAGGGTAGGGGCTCCAAGTACGTGATCAACGTGGCTCATGATACCAAGATGACGTAGGGTAGAACCCTAGATGTCCGATCTTTCACGATTGGAGGGGATCCTATGAAGAACACGAGGGGAAACACGAGAGAAATCACACAACCAACAAGATATGGTCACACATATGCTAGATCCTCGAAACACAAAGAGTGATACACGATTCAAAGTCAACAAAGGACGATACAAAAGGTCTTCTCCGCGAGGAGGTCTTGAAGAGTCTTCCCGTGATGGGGTCTTGAATCCGCTTGGGGGATCTTCTCTGAAGAGGTCGTGAGCTCCGAGGAGAAGTAACCAACTGGATGAGCAAAGCTCTATCTCAAGTATGAGTTAAACCAATGCTAACCCTAGAAAAGAGGTGGAGGAGTCGTTTATATAGGCAAAGGGGGCGAGGGGATACATGGGCCTCAGCCCAACACGCGCACACAGGGGGTCCGGATGATCCGGGCTTCAGAGATCCGGATGATCTGGGGGACGGTCTGGATGAGGCAAAGGGGCAGGCGGTGGCGGCGACGGCCCTGATGTCCGGAGGGGGAGTTCGGATATCCGACTCGGGTCCGAATGATCTGAGACTCGCCCGGATGGTCCGGGTTCGGGGTCCAGCTTCGGGTGTCTTCGGGCACATTATCCGGATCGTCCGGACCGGGGTTCGGATCGTCCGGGCTCTGTCCGGATCGTCCGGGACCTCGTCCGGATCATCCGGCCAGCCTGGGACATGGCTGATTTCTTCTCCGTCTGCGCGCATGTCTTCCGCTTCCGATTCTCCTTGCTCCTTAGCTTCTCAATGGCTAACTCCTTGGTACCTGAGTATGCAAAGCGTCTCCGTTTGAGGTAGTAGCCATGTCTCATGTGATTCGAAAAGGAGTTGTGAGAGGAGTGATGTCACCTCAATTTCGAGAGCTCTTGCGCGTGCTCTTGTCATTGGTCCAAGTGATGTCGTAGGAGATGTAGATGCGTCCATGGGGATGATTGTGGGATGCTTCACGTCAACAACCCTACCTAATTAAGCGGGAGCCAGACATGCAACATGGAGGCAAACCTGAATTCAGGGAATTAGAACGTGAACCAGATACATCACCATCCAACCCTTGTATGGGATAGTCGGTCTTATCCCCGACAGGACGGGCTGCACGACAAGCACAAGCGACCAATCGCAGTCATGAAGTGAAGCAACTTCCGAACAACATGTTCATGAATGATCCGCTAAATGTTTGCACTCCCATGAAAGGCGTCACTGATCAAATAGAACAATCAACGATGTCCAAACAACGAGAAAAAAGGCAAACGAAGGAGACATGGGGAATATAAATAAGCAAACAAACCGACATGACCCACCACACGAGCCGGGCATGAGGACACAGGACCCTAACAGCCCAGCCGGATAAACGTGAAGCATCCGAGCAACTACCAGACCAACCATCAGATATTCTCTCCATGCTTACGCTCCCTTCACTGGACACACATGGGTCGTACAATCGCATTGCCAACACAGAGGACAACGATGACATGGATGACCCCGCGTGGCGTGGAGGCGCGCCGGCACTCTCTGACGGGCCGCGCGTGGAAGCTTCATGCCGGTTACAATCCCGCCAAAAAGATACGAGAAGGTCATCTTCCCGTAAACCCGAGGGAAGAAAATGCCTCTTTTACGTGATCCTCTAAACTTAAGGCCAATTTACGTGAACTGCCATAGCGTTTTTTTCTCCAATTTCCCATAAACAACGATTATTTTAGAGAATTGAGAAATGGTTTGAACTGCTCTAACTCCATTTCCCAAAAAGAAAGAAATAATACTCTCTCTGTTTATTTTTAGTTTGCATATAAGATTTGGTTAAAGTCAAACTTTGTAAAGTTTGACTAGTTTTGTAACAAAAGATATCGGCATTCACACTATGAAATCAATATTACTAGATGCAATGATGAAACTAATTTTCATAACATATAACTTTTGTATTGTACTCCCTCCGTTCCTAAATATTTGTCTTTCTAGACAATTCAAATGGACTACAACATACAGATGTATATAGACATATTTTAGAGTGTAGATTCACTCATTTTGCTTCGTATGTAGTCACTTGTTGAAATCTATAGAAAGATAAATACTCCATCCGTTCGGAATTACTTGTCGTATAAATGGATGGATCTAGACATTTTTTAGTTCTAGATACATCCATTGCTGCGACAAGTAATTCAGAACGGAGGGAGTATTTAGGAACGAAGGGAGTAGATGTTAATTTTCATAACATATAACTTTACAAAGTTTAACTTTGACCAAATCTTATATGCAGACTAAAAAATAATATCTGCCCACGAAATATCGGATGAGCCCACAGATTACACGAACAAACACGCGTCCATACTGACCAGACAGGGACAAATCTCTCTCTGACCACCATCGCCACCACGCGATCACAGAACCAACGGCCCAGATCCCCACGACGCGGACGCGGACCAGACCAAGGAGCCGAACACCCAACGCAGCACGCCGACCGAACGTGCCGGGCCCGGACACCAAAACCGGGTCCCTGTCGGACCAGGCCACCCCACGCGAACAAACCCTACCCTATCCGTCTCCGCTTGCTTCTCCTCCTCCCTCCCCTCCGCTCCTATATCAGCCACCGCGACGACCCCCTCGAGAGGCCACCGCGACTATCTCCACCGACCGCAAACCACAGAGCGCCCGTCGTATTCCGAGCGAGAGGATTCCCGTCTGCGCGTCGGCGAAGAGGGTCGAGGAGGAGCAGCGCCCATGGATCGCTACCAGAGGGTCGAGAAGCCGCGGGAGGAGGCGCCCATCGGCGCCAACGAGATCCGCATCACGGCGCAGGGCCGCACCCGCAACTACATCACCTACGCCCTCGCCCTGCTCCAGGTAAGCGCCGCCTTGCCTGTCCACATCCGCTCGCCGCCGTCGGTTCCAGGGAGCGGCGGGTAGACCGTTTTTCCTTTTTACGCCTGGCGATTTTTGGTTAGGGTTTAGTACGGGTTCAGTCCCGATGTTGGATAGGTGATTAGGGCATCCAATCGCAGAGGTTTACTGTTCGAAGGCCCTTGCGATCCGTTATGGTGCTATAGGCGTTGGTTTGACTAATAGTATTCGCTCACTTGGGAAGGCACCGCTTTCCGTACGATGCTTTGTTTATTGTTGCTGTTGGTGGATGTCTAGGGTTTATGTTTGATATGCAACTTTTAGGAATCTACTGATTAGCTTTACTACTTGATACTCGATTCAAGTTTACAGTCGGGCATTGGGATGTTATTAATTTTATTACTGTATCATCATTACTAGTATTACTGTTTTTTATGTGTGTGGATCTATACTATGCCAGTGAGATTCAATAGTCATTAGGTTGTCTTGTGGTTGAGTGGCTGAGTGCCTTCCTTCGCTTGAATGTGTGCCCGTTGCTGTTTTAAGTTTTAGAACGATAATCTTGGGCATATCTATTTCTTTTTATTAACAAGTACCTAAAGCACCTATAACTTTCTGTCCTTAACAGGAAGAAGCTACAGATGAAATTGTTATAAAGGCTATGGGAAGGGCTATCAACAAGACAGTGGCCATTGTGGAGCTTCTCAAGGTAGAACTGGTTCAAATTGCTAGTAAATACTTACTACTCCTTGCAGTTATACCAAGTTAACATTTTCAAGCTATGTCTGAGCAGAGAAGGATTGCTGGTCTCCATCAGAATAACTCCATCGAATCAATCAATATAACTGACACTTGGGAGCCGTTGGAAGAAGGCCTGAATGTGTAAGCACTGGATTTATTAGCATAGTGTAAACACTTCCAGTTTTTGAAGTACATCGTGTTTCTGACAGAATTCTTGTACGACTTCTTGACAGACTTGAGACTACTCGCCATGTTTCCTTGATTACCATTACCTTGTCAAAGAAAGAGCTGGATACATCGTCTCCTGGGTTAGTAGCATCATCCTTTTCCTTTCTTTTTTTATGTCTGATCAATACTTGGTGGGGAGTTGTAACTTGCGTATAGTTTCTCACATGCCATGGAATTTATTTCTGCGATGGTTTGTTGTATCACGACGTGGTTCCACCTCAGTTTTTGTTATGTTTTCTCATTTAACAAGCGCATGCTCACTAGTATACAAGGACTGGAGAGAGTTTGCAATCGCTTATAACTAAAAATATTTATGTAGGAATTTTTTGCCCTAGACACGCCTTTTGCCTATTTTAGAAGCAATCCTGGTCTTGTCTGTTAAATAGGGCTATGCACAATTTTACTTTGGGGACTCATCTCTTGACACATTTGAAACACGGCTTTGAATTCTGCAGTTACCAGCTACCGATACCAGCTGATCAGGTCAGGCCACCAACAGAATTTGATCAGGATGCAGAGGATGTGCCAAGTGGCCGTGGAAGAGGCCGTGGTCGCCGGGGAAGGGGCAGGGGAAGAGGTAAAATATCTGCCTGTTTACACTGTATCGTAAGTTAACTATGGAATTTGCTCATGTTGTTTTGTTCCTAATTTTTCTTTACATTTGGGCCATTGTGATATATAGGAGGGTTCAGCGATGGAGGGGCAGACTATGATGATGAGAATGGAGACATGGAAGGTCCACGGGGATATCGTGGCAGAGGGAGAGGAAGGGGTAGGCGTGGATCCTTTGGGCCTGGAAGGGGTTATGGTGGTGATGGCTATGGCTATGTAAATGAAGAAGCTGGTGGGTATCATGGCATGGAGCATAATGGACCTCCTGTGCAAGGATATGGTTAGTTCTGTTCAAATTTTCTACTAACAGCCCCCAGTTTTTATCTTGATGTGAATAGTATCGTTTTTGCACTATTCATGCTGTATTTGTCTTTTTTGTTGCTCAATGTGTTTTTCGAGTTTGGATCTGAATTTTTTGAGGTTATTATGGATACATCACTAGTAAAAAATATAGTGACTTAATGCTAGACCACTTAATTAGAGATGTGCAGAACCACAGATAGTATTTAAAATCTCAATGTGATGCTAATATTGTGCTTTGACTAAGGTAGAAAGTAGTGATGATATTATAAATTGGCTTTCCTTTGAATAATTCTTTCCCAGTTGCCCAACTTCTCTCTGAATATTACCACTAAGCAATGTTATCTTATGAATCTCCTGTGCAGAAGGTGATGGAGGAAGGGGCCGTGGTCGAGGACGTGGACGTGGCCGTGGACGCGGTGGGGGTCGTGGCCGTGGACCATTTCCTCAAGGACCTCCTCAAGAGTAGTTTGGCTGGCCCATCGACTGCATGCAACAAGTCTCATCTTTGCTAGATTAATGGCTGTTGTAACTTTATGTGGTTAGGTTTATGTTTAAAGTTGATAGAGTGACTCTCAGTGTGGGGGGGTGAGGCTAGTTATGATTTTGTAGCTAGGTTAATTCTTCCATTTGCTTTCATATACCAGACCTGGTTATCATTCCAACTGTGCATTGTAGCATCCTGAATGTGTTTATCATCAAATCTAGCTCAGAAAATTTGTTTATGATGTTGCTGCCCATCGTTTTATTTGTTTGTGATTTTGATCTGAGCATGGCAGCTGGAATCAGTTTGCCCAGTGTGCTGATGATTTAGAATATTCCTGTGGCAAGGCTTGAATTTGTGGACTGGGCACATGAAAAACATAGAAATTACTCGGTTTGCTCTGCCTAGTTGAGAATTCAAAGGAATGTTCGCAGCCTGATTATTTTTTCGGAAAGGTGGATTACCCCTAGCCTCTGCAAGTCAAAGGCTTTACAAAATAATTACACAGATCAACTCAAAATCACGTACCTGCAAGGTTGATGATATGCCCTAACCTCGCGCCACGCACATCTCTGCAAGTAAAAAAAAACACAAATCAAGTCAACAAAAAGAAAGCACATCAACCTCTGCAAGTAAAAAATAAATAAATACACAAATCAAGTCAACAAAAAAAAATACACAGATCAACCCAAAGTTGCATACCTGCAAGATTGATGATGTGCCCTATTTCAAAAAGAAAAGGTTGATGATGCGCCTTACCTTGCGCCACGCACATCAAGAAATCGGTGGCCTCATCAAGCCGCCCGGCTAGCATGGAGAAAAGGTGGATTACCCCTAACCTCTGCAAGTCAACAAGGCTTTACAAAATAAATACACAGATCAATCCGAAGTCACATACCTACAAGGTGCTGATGTGCCCTGACCTCGCGCCACACACATAAGAAATCAGTGGCCTCACCAAGCCGCCCGTCGGCTAGCCGCGAGAAAAGGTAGATTACCCATAGCATCTGCAAGTCAACAAGGCTTTACAAAAAAAAAATGTTTTACAAAAAAATACACAGATCAACCTAAAGTCACATACCTACAAGATTGATGATGTGCCCTGACCTCGCGCCACGCACATGGAGAAATCACTAGCCTCACCAAGCCGCTCGTCGGCTAGCCGAGAGCACCAATTGGTCGCATGCACACATGAGTCTTGACGCCACCCTCTTCCTCAGTCCCATCTTTAGGGGCACGACGCCGACAACACCAGCCTCCTACGCGCGCCCATCAAATGGTAGGTAGACGGCATGCCGCTCCACCATGGTCACTGCACGAGAAGCATAGAGGCCCACCACCCCTCTAGCCAGTAGCTGCTCCAAACGATGTCCCCATTAGGTATAACGACGTCGAACGTCGCCATCGTCTGTTCCGGGAAGCCCAGATCTAGGGTTTCTCCCAGAGCAACCGGGGGGGGGGGGACAAGAGCTGCACCAACAATGCCTTCATCAAGGTAATGACACCCCAAGATGCCGCCACCATCCGCCGTCAAGGACGCCCTGGTTTCACCGTCAGTCACATCTCCCAACCTCACCGCCGATCGATCTGTGAATTTCCACCCCCAGCTCCAACTGCATCGAGGACCGGGCCGCAACCCAAATATGGAGGCGCACAGAGAGGGGAAATGGTGACCAGATCAGGAGACATCGGCCGCTGGGGCGGCCACCGCCACGGCCCCCAAACCTCCATGGCGCCTCCACAAACACCGCCCCCACCATCCAGCACCACGACGTGGCCACGCGCAGTCGCAGGGATGAGATGCCACATCGCCGTCGTGACCCAGATCCGCATAGTCCCAGGGACGAGACGCCGCGTCGCCGCCGTGGCCCAGATCCTGGGTCACGCCCCCGTGCGATTGGGTGTCCCGCGCCACCTGGTGCGAGAGAGGGGAGATGAGAGTCTCTGCCACCGCTGTCGGCCGCCGGTGCATAGCCCGATGGTTTCTCCAACTACGATGGAGGTAAGGGAGGGAGATTAGGTGGTGCCTGGCGGCTAGGGTCTGGGGAGCCACCCGAGTCGCTCTATGCGGGGGACGATGTGGGGGCCTGTTACTTCTATATATGTGCCAGGCAAACACGCGAGACTTGAATAATTTCAGGGTGCTTGATGCTTGATGGTCCTCACCGTCCTTGGGGCCGGCTATGGTGGCTCATGGCTAGACGCTCCCCCACCTTACTTAACTGGACGAACTTCGCCGGATTGATATTAACCCCTCCCAATACTGCTCGTTTCGAATTTGGTTGTCCCTTAATTTTTGATTGTAGTCGAGGCTTTTTTCAAACCACATACTCGTTATGACTTCCTGCTTCCGGTGAATCACACTCGCACCGTGCTTCCTAATGAAGTGGTCAATTAGTATAGCATTAAGAGTATAATTGTATATTCGCAACTTTTGTGGCATCACACTTGCACGGTGCTTGCACGCAGTTAGAGTAATTTTCTATTAACGTTTTGGGAACACATGGAAAGCATGCGATCAGTATTAACAATTTTCTAAACAACTTCGATTTTACCCACCGTGGCAACAATTTAATATGCAACAATGATTGATGAAGTTTCAGAAGGAAAGTTAGTAGCAGCATGCTTCGGAAGAGGTGGAAGAACATTTGATATGCGAAAAGTGCATCCAACATCAAAATCTCATGCTAACCGTTTTAAAAATTGTTGAACATAACTAGAGGCATATAGGTATTAGCACATCAATGTAAAAATAGGAAACAAAATGAAAAATTCAATCGTGAGTTTGGATTAACACGACAAAGCTCCCTTTAACAAACCAATTTAACTGTTAAACCGATTTAGCAACTTTGTAAAAAAAAACCTTATGGAAATAAACAAAAAGAGTCACGAAGAAGTTTTCTTAGGAGAAAAAGCCACAAAGAAGCACCGACTAAGTATGATTGTCAAGGTTTAGGTTGTATGCCTGTATCGAATTATGCAACAGGAATATCAGAATATTCAACTAAGATCTAGAGCAACTTGAGATCTCGATATATGTTACTTCATAGCAAGCCAATCTTTTTTAGTTAGGGACACGTGCACGAAGGCTTCTTGGCTTTCATCGACAATGTCAAGACGGCTCTGGTATCGAAGCAGCGACAACGGCGTGGTGACGGTTCGTACTAGTGGCGGCAGTGGTTGTTTGGTGGTCCATGGACATTGATGTAATTTTTATTATTTCGAGGTGCATACTTCCGGTGAATCTTTACAATAGATCTTGATTATTTTCACAAATAATAGTAATTAAGTTATTTTCTTAGATTTATTACTAGTTAAATTACTGATTTGGCGAGCCTGAACTTCAAACCAGAGTTTTTCCAAAGGAGGAAAGCCTGAGTTCTTTTTTTTTTTGAGAAAAACGAAAGCCTGAGGTGGGGTTGAGTTCGCCCCCAAACCACAAAATTTTATTGGCCTGGTCCACGAAGAAGTAGTTGGGCTGGATGGGCTAGATCTGCTTGATTGATATGCACATCCCATGTTCTATTCTTTCCGTATTCTCTCTCTCTCTCCTCCGGAAACAAGACGTCGAAAGTTGCCCGGATTTTACTGAAATCGCACAATCTCAGAGGCCAAAACCCTCGCCCCCAAACACCCCACCGCCGGCGATCTCCTCCTCCTCCTCCGATGGATCTCTCAGCTGTCCACGCCGCGCTCTCCGCCAAGTCCTACTCCGCCATCGCCACCCTCTGCGACGACCTCCTCCTCCAGGTACGGATACTCCCCTCTCTCCCGCCCCACCCGTACAAGGGTTAGCGACGAAGCGTCTCCGCTCCCTCTGCCGGCCCCTCCCCCCCTCCCCTAACGCGCCCCGTGGTTCGACTCGCAGGTTGCGTCCCGGGGCGTCGCCACCGACGACTGGCCTTACGCCGTTCATCTCCTCGCCCATCTCTACCTCAATGACCTGTATGTAATCTGCTCCCGCCCCCTTTTTTTCCTGTTACTTTTTCCGCGTTCGGATTTGGATTTTAACCTAGCGCAATGATGTGTGGTCTGGGGGCGTGAGCAGGAACAGCGCGAGGTTTCTATGGAAAACGGTGCCGCAGGAGGTGAAGGAAGCTCATCCGGAGCTGGGCGCCATCTGGAAGATTGGCCAGTGCCTCTGGAACCGTGACTATGCTGGGGTCTATACTTCCGCACAGGGGTTCGAGTGGGGGCCTGAAATCGCTGATTTTGTGGCCGGCTTCCTAGGTATCTCCCTTGTTTTTTTTTTTACTTTTTAGCGTCGTATTATAGTTCTCCTGTGCTAGTTGTGTAATGTAATGTAGTTTGGATTGCTTGCTTTGATAGAGCTGTGGTAGTTCTGTTTTGTGATGGGGGTGGGGCGAAGCAGATAAGTAGGTTGCCCCTTATGGAGTATTCATGGAGAAGGTTTATCTTTGTACTTGGACAACACCCTCACTGAATTTGAATGTGACATTGGTAGTAGAATTTTTTGCTATGATATCTGGTCGCTGAAAAACTCTAGTGCATATAGGAAATATTGGTCCCACAGATGGTTGTCGCATTGTATCCACATATGATTTTGGTTTTAGATAAGATGTTGGCTATTTCATGCCTAGATACTGCTGATAGGGGTTGTTTCTCTAATCAACAGTACAGTTATGCCAGCTACAGCGCTTTTTGTGGTACCGATGTGGTATGTTTGTAGATCTAGAGAGGTTAAATTCTTGTATGAATCCCCTGCGATCTTTTTTCCTGCCGGAAAAAAAGGTTGATCTCTGAACTTATCATTGGGGTAATATTGTCCCTGTTACTTTCATGGTTAACTGATCTTGTCTTGCTTACAATGTTTGGAATTACTCGTATATTTGTTTTTGTTTTCGATTGCTCTATTGCCTTACTGGCTAACATGGAGTTTTCACTTTGGCTTGTAAATGTGTAGAAATCTACAGAAAGAGGATATTTGAGCTGTTGACTTCTGCGTATACCACAATCAGCATTGCAGATGTGGCTCACTTCATGGGGATGAGCGAGGAGGATGCTACTAACTGTACGTTTTTCAATTCAGCTAGATAATAGCGAGTTTTGAGCATTCTAACCTGTTTAATTGCTTGATTGGTTTGAAACATGCAAACTGCATTTTTTTAATCTAAGAATAATAATAGATCTTCCCTATGAAGTGTTACCCTAACACGTATAAGATCAAACTCTAATTTAGTTACTGAGTGAGATGGTTTGCTACCTACAGTTTTTTAGTTCTGTTGATATCCTTGAGGAGCATGTGTCATTATCTGCACCGGCAAACCTAAGCATATTTGAGATGGCAATCTTTCCTTTTTTTATTGATCATGAATACTTCTCTGAACACATATATTGCTGGCCAGGAGGGCCCGGATCCAGTTATGTCTTTTAGAAATCCTATCCTTCTGATATATCAAACTTATATTATGAGAAACAACATGCCTATTCTCTCTGTGTGTCCATCTGCTATTTAAGCATCTGTGATCTATATGTCCTGCGTTCCTTCTGATAGTGAGACGAGTATGATTTATTTGAAGGTGCAAGTGCTCTGCTGCTCTGCTTCACATTTAAAAATCAGTGAATTTAGATTTACGACCCCTAGGATTGGCACTTGATCATTTACCAACCGCTGTCATGTGTCCTTGGCTCTGGGACCTTATCAGGTGTTAAATCTTCAAGTGCTAATCTCTGGGGTTCTGAATGATTGCCTCAAGCATAATGATCTCATGCTTGTAGATAAAATTATGTTTATTACAATGCCCTTGCCTTGCTGGTCGACTGAACACATAAAGGAGAAACCTTTCCTATATGGCAGTCAATTCCATTCCAGGCCATCAGACATTATCTCTTCCCTAGATTGTACACTGCACATTCACACTATTGTTTTCTTATCAATTTGCACAATAATGCAGAATTTTTATGTAACCTAGTTTTTTGAGCTAAGTGTGACTGAGGCACAATGATTTGCTACTTATTCATAGTTACTCCCTCCGTCACATAATATAAGAGGGAGTAGAATTCTTGTATAAAGTAATATAGGAAGAGTAATAGTATTACTTACACCATCATTACTTTGTTGGATTTTTTATATGAATAGGAACTGGCTGGTATTATTTAATTGATATCCGTATCAAATTGCGTTAACCACGACTGTGCAGAGTCAGGGGACATGTTGGATGCAACCAACTACTTCTCTGTGTATGCACTTTTACTTGAATAAGTACATCTTTTCTTACACTTCTAGTCCCTCCATTTCTAAATATAAGCCCTTTTAGAGATTTCAATACGAACTACATACAGATGTATATAGACTTCTTTTATAGTGTAGATTCACTCATTTTACTCTGTATTTAGTCCATATTGGAATCTCTAAAAAGGCTTATATTTAGGAACGGAGGGAGTAATTATCAAAATCCCTGGTGGGTAAGAAGGTTTTAAGTCGTTTAACTTGGTTCCAGTTTGACTAGTTGTTCATCTGTTGTTGCACAGTTGCTTTTCCTTGTTAGATACTCCCTTCGTCCCAAAATAAGTGTCTTAACCTTAGTACAATTTTGTACTACTAAAGTTATAACAAAGTTGAGACACTTATTTTGGTACGGAGGGAGTATCACATACTGTACATTAATGTTGTCCTGGAAAATGATTATGCATGTGCTTTTTAATTTTTTTATTATTGCTGCACTGTTGCTTTTACTTGTGTGAATGCAGTTGATGACAACCGTTGCCTTGTTCCTGGATGCAGATGCGGTGCAAAATGGTTGGAGTCTGGATGTGGCAACCAAGATGCTTACTGTCAGAAAACAGAAGCCCCAGACTAACCAGAAGCTTGATGCAAGCAAACTGCAGCGTTTGACCGAATGTGTTTTCCACCTGGAGCACTGATGCCATCCGTTCCGCTTTTAAGGCACCTATTAATCGTACATGGTGGTAGCTTAATACTGCACGGCTAGATTGTGTTTTGGCTGGAAAGGAGAGATCGCTCTGTACTGAATATGCGTCTTCTGGTTGAGCGAGCTTGCCATTTCTGTCTCGTTTGCTTGTTAACAAGGAGTGCGTGAATTGAAGTTAAGCGAGATATTACTGTGCCTATGTTGAACCTATTAGTCGTTTTAAGTGATGTGAAGTTTGAAATTATTCTGGGTGTAATTCACTGTTGGTCACCGTGAATTCTCCCTTTCTATGGATCGCTGTTGAACATAGGTCCGACTGCGAAAGTCCTCTTCTGCGCATGAGCACATATGCACCTTTAAACAGTAAATTCGAAAAAATATGGTAAAGAATTTTAAAGAAGATTTTTTTTCGTGACAAAACATGTTGAATGATTCAAATGCATACAAATTTTCATTATGGAATGACATTCATGGAAGTTGTGGCAGAAAACATTCAACATTGGTTGCCAAAAAAAATCAGGATTTTTTTTATTTTTTATACCTTTTTTTTATGAATTTATTGTTCATCGGAGTCCATTTGAGCTCATGAACAAATACCCCACATCCTCTTTCAGCCATCTTTTCTAAGAAAACACCAAAAGAAAATGTTAAGACAGGGGCTGTGACAGGCCCTGGCTAGGGAATTCAGTGAACAGAAAGAGATTCAGTGATGGAACACTTAGAAACAGGGGAAACTCAGCATGTCACAGAGATTTACTACTCTTAGAGGAATGCTGGCTAAATTTAGGATATTACAAGGAAGTTTATGCCGGCCAGAACATAGCCTGCCTTTTTTATGCTTACACAGCTTACATAGCCAGCTACAGGAACGACCCAAGAAATGAGATACAATTGTAGACCCTCGGATCCGATGGACGGTGCTCAATCATCAGCCGCTGCGAAGAGGTAAGTGAGCTGCGGGTGAACTATGAAAATGTCTGATTCTTCGGAACCTTCAAACTTTAGGGGGTTGGGTCCTGGCAGGCTGCTAACTCTTTTTTTAGGAGGTTGGGTCCTGACAGGCTGCTAACTCGGTCGGCCTGCCTGGCCCAGAGCACGGCCCACTTTTTACTTTTGACGGAAGCTGCAAAGAGGTTAAGGTCGAGTCGAATTACTGTTTGAAGACGTTACGTTGTTCTCCCCGATTTCCTTGACCAAACGCAATGGTCGTGTGCAGCAGTTATATGCACATAAGCCAAAGCAAACCCTGCTCCAGTTGCAAGGGTTATTCAAATCCAAAAGAGGAGACGGAAAGATGGCGGCGAAAGCTGAGACGCATGCGCGTCCGCTCGAGATGGAGGCCATCGAGAGCTGCGTCGATCCGGGATTCTGGGACGCCGTCCGCTGCCTCAAGCTCGACGTCCTCGGCATCGACGACTCCCCAGTCCCCATCACCGGTGAGCATCCTCTCCCCGTTGATTGTCTCCGAATTTTTTTCGATAGTACATTAGCGATTTAGGGCGGGAGTGAAATGATTTGAGAGCTGATGCTTCTAATGATTTTGGGGATAGCCTGACGAGACCAGGATTTTGGGGATAGCCTGACGAGACCAGGATTTAGGGCGGGCGGGAGTGAAATGATTTGAGAGCTGGGCTTCAAATCATTTCACTCTAGGAACAGTTGTACAATTCCGGGGACCCTCATAAACACTAATAACATGCTGGGCTTCAAAAATCTGGATGTGGACTTTCTACTCAAAGAAGAAGGGAAAAAGGTACACTGTTTAATGTGCGATCTTTAATCTTATTTCTTTCCGGTTTTGTTAATTTTCGCAATTTTATGATGTATAATATTGTGGATGTAGATCTTTCATGATATTTTATCTGGTAAAATTGAAGAGGATCCTACCCTTCTATTGAGGTTTCTTGTGATATCATTCCTGGACCTAAAGAACTGGAAGGTCTATTATGACATTGCATTCCCCTCGTTGGTTTTCAACTCTAAAATGACTTTGCTTAGACTGCATAGCGCCTCAGAGGTGCTAAGCCAAGAGGAGGTAATGCACCTCATATTACATATATTTTTTCTATCTTTTTATGATAGATGAGTTTCATGTTTTTACTTCTCTAGGTAACATTGTTATCTAAATCAATGAAAGTGTGGCGTGATTCAAATGAAGCAACAGGTTTGATAAATCATTTTAAATTGATCTTTAGCTTATCATTAGTTATATATTTCTCTAGTTTGCTATATTTCTGGATAATTATTTTAGGTTGTCCATTTTTTTGGGTCAATATATACTCAGTCTTCTGTTGCTATAAGACAACTTAAAGACCGGAAAGATCATTCATGCGATGGCCAAAAGGTATGTTTGTGTCATCCATTTCATCACAATTTTTTGTGATCTCATATTTGATATGTTATTTACGAGATCTCTTATTCCAAACTTTATATTATTCATGTATTGTTTCTGTAAATGTAAAATGTAAAATATTGGTGGTCAGTCTTACTATGCAAAGTATGTGAGGGTCCATGCATTTTTTGGAGATTATATCATCATAAGAGGGATATTTAGCTCTTTATTTGGTTTATTATAAAGGACCATACTAATGGGTGACCATTTCGTTTTTAAGCTATAGATATAAAGGACTCTCTCCTTCCCTATAATTACATGCATGCATTAGAATGACTCCATCTTCTTCCATGTGCACTCCCTCTTTAATTACATGCATGCATGCATTAGAGGACAAAGAGTTGATGCCATCCTAGATTTTTCCCATTTCAAAATGTTTTCTAGCTCAAGCTGCATGTCTGATTCAAAATCCATTTTCACCATTAAGTCTGTCGCGACGAGAGCTTTGAAACTAGATCCCATGTATGTTTTGCTGTCTTTTTTGGGGTCAAAAGTTATCTAGTCTAGGCTACGTAAATTACCGCGCCCGTGGTATCTAAGTTGACACAATTTTTACATAGAACTTACCCGGTGTATGTTTTCAACAACTTTTTTCCTCTGGTCAAAGTTACCTCGGTCTTTGTACCTAAGTTATCAGGTGTATGGTGTGTATATTACCATACTATTTACACAAAAGTTATCGC
>NC_041383.1:468498044-468506173 GCF_002162155.2 Triticum dicoccoides | reverse complement strand
GGAGGGGGGTTCAACTACTTTTTCCTCGGGTTAAAGTTACCGTGGTGTTTGTACGTAAGTTATTAGGTCTGTGGTGCATGTATTACCATGCTATTTGCACAGAAGTTATCGGGGGTACGTTTTCAACATTTTTTTTGCTGTGTCGAAGTTATCACGGTGTTTGCATGTAAGTTATCATCTCTATAGTGTGTAAACTACCATGATATTTCCTTAGAAGTTACCGGGGTATGTTTTAACAACTTATTTTCTTGGGTCAAAAGTTACCGCGGTGTTTGCGCGTAAGTTATCAGGTCTGCAGTGCGTAAATTACCATGCTATTTAAATGGAAGTTATCCTAGAATGTTTCAATAACTTTTTTTTCCCATATCAAAGTTTGTGTAGATACAAAGTAGTTATCAACGTAGAGATTAAGTAGTTACCAAGTGTGTAGTATGGACGGTGCAATTGTGTAACTAAAATTTTGGCATTGTTGATAATTGTAGCATATGCCATTGGGTAACTACATAGTTGCCACGGAGGCTAGGTAGACCACACCCTTTGGATTTGGCGAGAATCACCGGCATCCACCTTGTCTTTGGGGCATCGTGCAAAATTCATCCTACAACAAAGTCTTCTCATGTAGTGTTAAGCACCAACAAAAAAGTTAACACAAAAATATGACCAGTGACCGAGCCGGTCAAACTCCCAATTTGCTGGTTCCATGTCCTAATTGCTACTAGGTTCAACCGCGATTTGTGTGGATAGAAGATCTTACCTAACATTCATGCATAAGCGATTCGGTAGCCTAGTCGGTAGTGGGCTTTAGTCCTCACCAGTTTTTTTTTTCGGACGAGATTTTCGAAAACCGGCCCTTCCGTTACCCTCCGAGAAAACTTGTTACCGGATGATTTTTTTTGAATAATTTGAATTTGAACTGTAAAAATGATCATAGAGTATTCCTATGCACTCGTTGACACAGCAACGCCTCTACCGCAGCGGTTACGAGTGCACGTTCAATTCGCGAGGTCGCGGGATCGAGCTTCCACTGGCCTGCTTTATAATATTAATATATATATATATATGGATGTTTTGCAAAATAAATCTTTTTTCTTTCAACTCTTATTAAAAAAATATTGGTGGCCCGTGCGGCAGCAAGGAGTCGAACTCGCGATCTTCCAAAGGAAGGCAGGTCGTGTGAGCACTGCTACAATAAGCACTGCATGTAGGCTACTGTGAAACTAGATATATTTAGAGGTAATTGAATTCAAAATTCATTAAAAAAATTCGGGCAAAAATAATCCGGAACCGCTGAGATTTTCTGAAAACCAGATTTTCCGGCCCCTACCAAAAAAAAACGGAACCAAAAAAAAAAACTTGGTCCTCACTCAGGAGGTATCGAGTTTGAATCCCACCTGTAGGGCAATTTTTTGTACTATAAAGCCTAGAAAAGGAAACGAACGGAAAACTAACTACGGAGAGGTACCAGCAGAATTTGTGAGTAACCGCCAAAAAATCAGGCAGGTGGTGCGGTAGAAGCGAACAAAAATCAATAAAGAAAAGCGGGACCATTAGATGCGGATCGTGCGGCTCTCTAGTCGTTCGGAGGTATCTTTAAAATTAAGGCTGGTTAGCTTTTTCATATTATAAAATTATTAATACGATTAGTAGCTATCTATACACTCTGGCTCCTTTATGGCCATTTCTAAGATTTCATATTTGTAGCTTCTTTTCTTCTTTTTGCTTGCTTTGGTGAGAGGGATGTCACCCTTGTTTATAGTTCTACAATGTAGATACTGCCATGTGGCAATAATTATCCAAACCCTACGGTAGATATTATCTCTACTCTAGAACTCTCCCCAATTATCTCCTTCCCACAATATAAGATCGTTTTGCATGCTATGTTAGCTTGCAAAACGGTCTTATATTATGGGAAGTATGGAGTATTTCTTATGCATGAATATTTAAGATCCCATACCTAAAATATCTAGATCTAGGCTTTTTCTAACTACAGGATTCTCCTCCAAAAGATCTACACCATGATTAGTCTCTAGTATTTTTCTCAAATCCTCCTCATGTATAATACGCAAAAATATTATATCTTATTGCAACTTTCTCAATCGAACCTTCCATATATGCATTGCTTATTTCTCAACACTTTTATTTGGTAATGCAGCTCCTGTTTGGATTTTATGATCATGGATGTCATCAAGATTACCCTGGCCGGGCTCTTAGAAACTACATTGCATTCCTGAGCCTGTGGTGGAAAATCGAGAAAGTTCAGTTCTTGTGCTACAGAGAAAGACGTGGGGAACCTGATCTAGAGAAGTCCCTTATTGGTGAAGCATCATTTGCAGCACCTCATGGTATTATGATCGATCTGAATAAGATCTTTACAATCTCATTAGTAATTGTTTTTTAACATCAGTTGTGATTATTGGCTGGGGTGGCTCTGATTACACTAGTAGAAAAAGGGTCAAACGTGAAGCACATTAGTGCCGGTTTGTATTTGAGCCCACAAATGTATACATTAGTGCCGGTTTCAACGGCTAGCCGGGCCGCTCTCATTAGTATCGGTTCGTGGCTAACCTTTAGCACCGGTTCGTGCCACGAACCGGTGAGAGTGGTGGCAGGATGTTGTCAGTCTGGGCCCCCTCCAGCACCTTTAGTACCGGTTCTTGGCATGAACCGGTACTAAAGGTCGTCCTACATAAACCCTTCGTCCACCCGAGCTCGCTCTGTTCTTCCCCTTTCCCCTCTCCTCTCTGTTCTTCCCCTCTTCCTCTCGAGCTCATCACACATTTTGCTCAAAATTTGTCAAGATTTGAAGGCCCCCATCCATTCAAATGATCACAAAGGTTAGCAACTTTGTCCTTTCATCTCACATTGCTAGATTAGCTCTTGCAATGCTTTATATAGTTATTAATTTGTGAGTTTAGTAATTTGGGAGGAAATATATATATGTGCTAGTATTTGATTTATATGCAATTTGAGGTTAAAATAACACTTAGTTTGCATATGTAGGTGTGGTTTACTTAGTGCCTTCTAAATCTCCGCCGTAACCACCGTCGATCACCCGCACCGTCCCGTCGCCGGCACCACCTTGTGGTGAGCCTCTTGTTCATGAAATTTTATATAAAAAATTGATGTTTGTGTGATTTGGATATATAGTTACTCGTATAATAATTATCTTACCCGTACGTTATTTGTTATACATAGTGCCATGGTTTTGATATCCGTCCCCGTCGGCCCTCGTCCTTGTTATGATTCGGATGTGGTATATTCTCTTTTAAAACTATTTGTTGCATTTCGTGTTTATGACAAATTATGCCCATCAAGTTGACATAGATATTTTTATCTAGGAGGTATGTGAACCGGAAATTCCAACCGACCCTATTGTTGAGAGGTTAAATTTAGTTGAAAGAGAAAACGAGTACTTGAAAGAAAAATTGAAAAGAATTGAGAGGGAGAAGATGGAATTGGAGTTGCATGTTGCCGATGTCGTCGATGATCACAAGATCAAGAAGGAGAAAATGCGCTTGAAGATTGCAAAGATTAGAAAATATGCCATCGATAGTGAGGCTTGGTATCATTATGCTGTTGGATCAATTGTTACCTTAGTTGCGATCTTGATCGCATTTGTTGTTGCATTTAAATGCTTTAGCTAGAGAGTTATTTGTTTGTTGCATTTAAGTGTTGTATGAACTTTATGTATGAACTTGTATTAATTTGGTCTATTCGGTGTTGTGTAATGAAGATGAGCCGGCAATGGATGTACGATGACCGATGCTCTCCCCAGTTCGTTGAGGGCGTGCATACTTTTCTACTTGCGGCTGAGGCAAACAAGCGGGCGGATGGTTTTATGCCTTGTCCATGTGCTGGCTGTAAGAATGGTCGCAATTACTCTACGTCAAGAACCATTCACGTCCACCTGTTTGAGTCTGGTTTTATGCCCCACTATAATGTTTGGACCAAGCACGGAGAAAGAGGGGTTATGATGGAAGACAATGAAGAAGAAGAGGACGACGACAGCTATCCTGGCCATGGGTTCCCTGAATACGATGATACAACAATGGGGGAAGAAGCTGAGCCGGTAATGCGGGAAGAAGCTGAGCCGGCAATGCGGGAAGAAGCTGAAGAAGAGGCATCAGATGAGCCCGTTGATGATCTAGGTCGGTCCATTGCCGATGCAAAGAGAAACTGCGCAAGTGATTTGGAGAAGAAGAAGTTGCAGCGCATGTTAGAGGATCACAAAAAATTGTTGTACCCGAATTGCGTAGGTGATAAGAAAAAGCTGGGCACCACACTGGAATTGCTACAATGGAAGGCAGAGAATGGTGTATCTGACAAGGGATTTGGAAAGTTGCTGGTAATGATAAAGGATATGCTTCCAAAGGACAACGAATTGCCCGAGAGTACGTACGAAGCAAAGAAGGCTGTCTGCCCTCTAGGGTTAGAGGTGCAGAAGATACATGCATGCCCTAATGATTGCATCCTCTACCACGGTGAGTACGAGGATTTGAACGCTTGCCCGGTATGTGGTGCATTGCGTTATACGATCAGCCGCGATGAGCATGGTGATGTCGAGGGCGAGCGCCCCAGGAAGAAGATTCCTACCAAGGTGATGTGGTATTCTCCTATAATACCACGGTTGAAACGTTTGTTCCAAAATAAAGAGCATGCCAAGGCGATGCGATGGCACAGAGAAGACTGTAAGAAAGACGGAAAGTTGAGAGTACCTGCTGACGGGTCGCAGTGGAGAAAAATCGAAAGAAAGTACGGGAAGGAGTTTGCAGATGACGCAAGGAGCGTATGGTTTGGTCTAAGCGCAGATGGCATTAATCCTTTTGGGGAGCAGAGCAGCAACCATAGCACCTGGCCTGTGACTCTATGTTTGTATAATCTTCCTCCTTGGTTGTGCATGAAGCGGAAGTTCATTATGATGCCAATGCTCATCCAAGGCCCTAAACAACCCGACAACGACATTGATGTGTACCTAAGGCCATTAGTTGAAGAACTCTTACAACTGTGAATGGAACAGGTGTACGTGCATGGGATGAGCACAAACATGAAGAATTTGACCTAAAGGCATTGCTGTTCGTGACCATCAATGATTGGCCTGCTCTCAGTAACCTTTCAGGACAGACAAACAAGGGATACCACGGATGCACGCACTGTTTGGATGATACCGACAGTATATATTTGAATAGTTGTAAGAAGAATGTGTACCTGGGACATCGTCGATTTCTTCCGAGCAGGCATCCCGTAAGAAAGAAAGGCAAGCATTTCAAAGGTGAGGCGGATCACCGGACGAAGCATCGCCACCGTACTGGTGCTGATGTACATGATATGGTCAAGGATTTGAAGGTGATATTTGGAAAGGGTCCTGGTGGACAACCTGTTCCAAAGGACGCTGACGGACGCGCACCCATGTGGAAGAAGAAATCTATATTTTGGGACCTGCCATATTGGAAAGACCTAGAGGTCCGCTCCGCAATCGACGTGATGCACGTGACGAAGAATCTTTGCGTGACCCTGGTTGGCTTCTTGGGCGTGTATGGGAAGATAAAAGATACACCTGAGGCACGGGAGGACCAGCAATGTATGCACGAAGAAGACGACATACATCAGGGTCATGCAAGCTACGCTCTTACCAAAGAAGAGAAGGAAATCTTCTTTGAATGCCTGCTCAGTATTAAGGTACCGTCTGGCTTCTCGTCGAATATAAAGGGAATAATAAACATGGCAGAGAAAAAGTTCCAGAACCTAAAGTCTCATGACTGCCACGTGATTATGACGCAACTGCTTCCGGTTGCATTGAGGGGGCCTTTACCGGAAAACGTTCGATTAGCCATTGTGAAGCTATGTGCATTTCTCAATGCAATCTCTTAGAAGGTAATCGATCCAGAAATCATACCAAGGTTACAGAATGATTTGGTGCAATGTCTTGTCAGTTTCGAGTTGGTGTTCCCACCATCCTTCTTCAACATCATGACACACGTCCTAGTTCACTTGTGCGAAGAGATTAACGTTTTGGGTCCTGTATTTCTACACAATATGTTCCCCTTTGAGAGGTTCATGGGAGTCTTAAAGAAATATGTTCATAACCGTGCTAGGCCAGAAGGAAGCATCTCCAAGGGCCATCAAAATGAGGAGGTCATTGAGTTTTGTATTGACTTTATTCCTGACCTTAAGCCGATTGGTGTTCCTGAATCGCGGCATAAGGGCAGACTGGATGGAAAAGGCACGCTAGGAGGGGAACAAATAATATGTATGGACGGACATTCTCTCACTGAAGCACACTACACAGTTCTACAGAATTCCGCCTTGGTGGCTCCGTATATGGATGAACACAAGAATTTGCTACGCTCCAAACACCCGGAGCGGTCTGATGACTGGATTACACGTGAACAAACCAGGAGTTTCGCCAGCTGGTTGCAGACACGTACCATGCATGACACCTCTATTGAAGATGACCTGTACTTGCTGTCCCAGTTACCATCTTCGAATATAATGACTTTCAAAGGGTACGCGATAAATGGTAATACATTTTACACGATCGCCCAAGATAAGAAGAGCACCAACCAAAATAGTGGTATCCGCTTTGATGCAGAAACCAAGACGGGAAAGGAAACATATTATGGTTATATACAGGACATATGGGAATTTGACTATCGACGTGGTTTAAAGGTCCCTTTGTTTCGGTGCAAATGGATCAATATGACACGAGGCGGGGTAACGGAAGACCCGCAGTACGGAATGACAACAGTGGATCTCAACAATCTTGCGTATGCAGACGAACCATTCGTCCTAGCCAACGATGTGGCACAGGTTTTCTATGTGAAGGATATGTCTATCAAGCCAAGAAAAAGAAAAGATAAGGAATCGAATGCATCGTACGATGAGCCAAAGCGGCACATAGTTCTTTCTGGGAAGAGAAACATCGTGGGAGTGGATGACAAGACAGACAAGTCAGAAGATTATGAAAAGTTTGATGAAATTGCTCCATTTACAGTGAATATTGACCCGAGCATCCCGTTAAATGATGAAGATTTTCCATGGTTACGGCGCAAAGGAACACACGCGAAGAAAAAGTTTCACACCCAAAGATCTGGGATGTGATCGGCTTCACTAGCTATCATCACTTTCTTCTATGTTTCGCACCGAGAGGGGAATCTCTGTAATAGTTAGGGTAGTTATGTGTTTTGGCATTTAAAACGCGAAGAAATTTTATGTGCAAACAAATTCTTTCATGCCTTTACTGATTTTTAAAGTTAAGTTATTCACAAACTAGTGATTCACACTAATTTCAAATAATTCAAAATTTAAACTATTCAAATTTGAAAACTACGGGCACTAACAGAAAGTTTGTAATTTTTTGTACCTAAAACAAAAATGTTCACAAAGAAACTCTAAATACACAAAAAAAACAACACAAAATAAATAAAGCAAAATAATAATAAAAAAAGCCCTAACAAAAAGTTTGTATTTTTTTGTACCTAAAACAAAAATGTTCACAAAGAAACTCTAAATACACAAAAAAACAACACAAAAATAAATAAAGCAAAAAATAAAATAAAAAAAGCCCGCCTACTAGGCCAGAGCGGCCTGCATACGACTAGAAACCCAACCTGTCGTTGGGCCAGGATGCAGGCCCGCAAAGGCCAAGTGGGCCCACAGGGCTGCAAAGAACACGTAGGCCCAGTAAGCCTGCTTTGGAGAGGAGCTCGAGAGAGCGACCGCACGGGGGTTTATAAACCAGTGTGGTCGCCCCTCGGCTAGCGAGGTGGGACTAAACTTGCCGCACCGCACCTGCGCCAGCGCACCCCCTTTAGTACTGGGTCGTGGCATAAACCGGTACTAAAGGGGGTCGCTTCCCGCCGCTTGGCCTGGCCAAAACAGACCTTTAGTACCGGTTGGTGGCTCCAACCGGTACTAAAGGTCCATCCTATATATACAACACTTAAAAAATTTCAGTTTCCCTTGTTTCTTCCCTCTGTTTCCTCTCCCTCTCCGTCGCGCCGCCCTGCCCCGATCGACACCGTCCCCATCGACGTCGCCGCCCCCGCCCCTCGTCGCCGACCCCGGCCGTCCCCGCCCCTCGTCGCCGCCGCCGTCGTCTCCCTCGCCGCCCTGGGCCCGCCCCCGTCCCC
>NC_041383.1:468486995-468497679 GCF_002162155.2 Triticum dicoccoides | reverse complement strand
GCCGTCACCTCGCCGTCGCCGTCGCCCCGCTGTGAGCTCTCCCCCTCTAACCTCTCTCCCTCGCCCCCGGCGGCCACCATGGGCGCCGCCCCTCCCGGCCCCGAGCACACACACACACACACACAAGCGCATGAATTAGTATATAATTTAGAGTATTTAGATTATTATTGTTTTAGTTATCAAAACACACACACACACAAGCATGAATTAGTATATAATTTGGATTATTTAGATTATTGTTGTTTTAGTTATCAAAATTTTTTATATGGAACACACACACACACATATGTATGAATTAATGCATGTATATATTAGTATATACGTATTTTGTATGTTTAATTAGTTTAGATTATTTAGATTATTATTGTTTTAGTTATCAAAAATTTTTTATATGGAAATTAGTGTTTAATTAGTATGGAAATTTTTATGTTTAATTAGTATATAATTTAGATTATTATTATTAGTATATAATTAGTGTTTAATTAGTATGGAAATTTTTTATATAATGTTGTTTTTCAGTTTTTTAATGGATGTATAGAAGTTGTGTTTTCTGTTTTTAGTGTTAGATGCTTAATTAGTATGAAATAGTATATAGATTTTTGAAATAGTAGAAATGTTAGAAATTTTAGTTATCAAAATCCAATCATTAAAAAATATTACTTTTTGCGGGCATATAGCTAGTATTTGTTCTCGACGATGCCCGGCCCGCATCCTCGCCGTCGACCCATCCGCGACGACGTCCAGCCGACCCATGTCCGGGACTGGGCTGCGCCGGGCTGGCACTGGGAGGTGCTGCCTGGAGGGGCGCGCCGCTTGATGAGGAACCCGGCCCCGGGTCCCGTCGTCGACCCTGATCTCGTTTGGTGGCGTTCGCGTGGGCCAGTTTCGGTGCGGAGGGACCCGGCCCCGCCGGAGGTGGTACGTCGCCGTGTCAGGGAGGAGGACGAGCACGTCCATCGCTACATGGTTGCGTTAGAGGGCGGCAGGTTCTCCAATACCTGGCAATATCTTCGGGGATCTCACTTCAGCTATGATCCTGTGAGGGTTCCTTCTCTTTGGGTGTCCACCGCCCGCGCCGCAGGAACCGCGAGTGTCCTAGATTCTTCTGTAGTATTCGATCTTTAATTATCTAGCCAGTGATGTACTATTCAATATTATATATTATTCGAGACGATGTATTCGAGATTATATCTATTATTCTAGACGAAGTATTCGAGATTATATCTATTATTCGAGACGATGTAATTTGAATACTAAATTGTTTTATATTTCTTTTGAATTAGTTAAATAAAAGCTATGGCAGACAATACCGACAAAGAGGGAGAACAGACCATGTTCGATATGATACGCGGGCCAGATGATGATCAGAATGAAGAAGATTATGACGGCTCCGAATTTCTAAACAACACCAGAGAGGGTGATATCATATTCGATCGCGACGACCGAATTGATGAAGTCATGAACTACGATTATGACGATGACGAAGAACATGTTGATCCTGAAACAACAAAGACCGGCGAGGTATATATATTTATATAAGCAGGTATCTGGTGATCATCACATGTTTTAAATGACTTGAAGATATATTAACGAATCGATCTTTGTTCTTTCAGCCATCCGGATCGAGCAAATCTTCAGGCAAAAGGACGAAACGAGGCCCGAACAAAAAGTTGAAGGAGGGCGTAAAGTACAATATCGAGGCAGTTAGACCTAATGGCGAACCATTAGCGCCTAAGAAGATTGCGGACAAGTTCGTTCGTCAGTGCGGAGTTCTTGTGAAGGACCAACTCCCGATCTCCCTTCAAGAATGGAGAGAGCCAGCAAAAGACAAAAGACAAAAAGGCAAAGAGGACGCTGCTCCACGTGCAGATGTTACTTTTGTCGACAAGAATCAAAAAGATCTGCTTTGGGATACTCTCATGGAACATTTCACCCTACCAGATCATTTCACAGAAGCAGATGTGCAGAAAGTCAAGGACGCTGCTCTTAGGAAGATGGCGGTTGCATTCAAGAACCACAAGAATCGTGAATGGGACAAGTACGTCAAGGGAGGAAGGAAGACTCCAGTATTCGAGGGAACACTAAAGAACCAACGTGCTCATTGGGACGATTTCGTGAAATTCAAGGATTCGGAATTAGCTAAGGAACGGTCGAGAATAAACAAGAAGAATGCCGAAAAAAGGATAAGTTCCATAAGCTGGGGCCAGGTGGCTATGCGGTGGCAATGCCTAAGTGGGATAAGTCTGAGAAAGAGATGGAGGATGCAGGTGCCACTCCGGTTACTAAGAGCTGGCCCCCCAGGGTCAGGACTTGGTTCTATGCGCATGGGGGGGAGTTGGACCCGAAGACAGGCAATGTTTCGACGAGGGCAAGTCTGAAGGGAGCCGACGATGCGATACTTGTTGCAATAGAAGAGGCACGATCGGGGGTGTTCCAGCCCAACAGAGAGAACGACGAGCTTACGCGTGCCCTGGAAAATCCTGAACACCCGGGAAGAACACGAGGCAAGGGCGCTATTCCGTGGTATGAGGGGTTTTCAGACTGGAACACCGACTACATAACCCGTGCGAGAAAGAAGATTGCGGAGGAGAAGAAGAGGAAGATGGAGGAGGAGCAGAGGAAGTGGGACTATGAACGCCTTCAAAGCCTAGAAGCAAGTCAAGCGGAATTGGTAGTCAAATTCCAGCGGCAGCAGGAGCAGATCGACTCACTTACCCAACAAAGGGGGTCTCAGCAGCAGCAGCAGCTAGCGAATGATCCAGCATTGGATAGCACCGCCCCATCCATGCCGAGAAGCAGCGTGGGTTCCGCCCCGGACGACGCAATGCTGGGTAGATACCCCGTGGATGACATCACGGAGAACACTAGCTGCGAGCTACACGTCAAAATGAAGAACATATCCATGAAGGTGGCGGACGCCGTTGCTTTTACAAATCCCCCCGAGGCAACCTTCCATTGCAACCCGATTCCAGTGGGCTATGCTCGTGTCTTGGTTGATGAGGTGGTTGTTGGAAATATGCCCTAGAGGCAATAATAAAAGTATTATTATATTTCATTGTTCATGATAATTGTCTTGTATTCATGCTATAACTGTATTATCCGGAAATCGTAATACACGTGTGAATACTTAGACCACACTATGTCCCTGGTAAGCCTCTAGTTGACTAACTCGTTGTGATCAACAGATAGTCATGGTTTCCTGACTATGGACATTGGATGTCGTTGATAACGGGATCACATCATTAGGAGAATGATGTGATGGACAAGACCCAATCATAAGCATAGCATAAAAGATCGTGTAGTTCGTTTTGCTAGAGCTTTGCAAGTGTCAAGTATCTCTTCCTTCGACCATGAGATCGTGTAACTCCCGGATACCGTAAGAGTGCCTTGGGTGTATCAAACGTCACAACGTAACTGGGTGACTATAAAGGTACATTGCAGGTATCTCCGAAAGTAGCTGTTGGGTTGACACGGATCGAGACTGGGATTTGTCACTCCGTATGACGGAGAGGTATCTCTGGGCCCACTCGGTAATGCATCATCATATTGAGCTCAATGTGACCAAGGTTTGGACACGGGATCATGCATTACGGTACGAGTAAAGTGACTTGCCGGTAACGAGACTGAACAAGGTATTGGGATACCGACGATCGAGTCTCGGGCAAGTAACGTACCGATTGACAAAAGGAATTGCATACAAGATTTGATCGAATCCTCGACATAGTGGTTCATCCGATGACAACATCGAGGAGCATGTGGGAGCCATCATGGGTATCCAGATCCCGCTGATGGTTATTGACTGAGAGAGTCTCGGTCATGTCTGCATGTCTCCCGCCCGTAGGGTCTACACACTTAAGGTTCAGTTACGCTAGGGTTATAGGGATATGTATATGCAGTAACCCGAATGTTGTTCGGAGTCCCGGATGAGATCCCGGACTTCACGAGGAGTTCCGGAATGGTCCGGAGGTAAAGATTTATATAGGGGAAGTCCTGTTTCGGGCATCGGGACAAGTTTCGGGGTTATCGGTATTGTACCGGGACCACCGGAAGGGTCCCGGGGGTCCACCGGATGGGTCCACCTGTCCCGGGGGGCCACATGGGCTGTAGGGGGGTGCGCCTTGGCCTAATGGGCCAAGGGCACCAGCCCCACATAGGCCCATGCGCCTAGGGTTCAAGGGGGCAAGAGTCCTAGGAGGGTAAGGCACCTCCTAGGTGCCTTGGGGGGAGGGAAAACCCCCCTTGGCCGCCGCACCCCCTAGGAGATTGGATCTCCTAGGGCCGGCCACCCCCCCTTGGCACCCCTATATATAGTGGGGGAGAGGAGGGACTTCATACCTGAACGCCCTGGCCTTTGGTTGCCTCCTTCTCCCTCCCCAACACCTCCTCCACCTCCGTAGTGCTTAGCGAAGCTCTGCCGGAGTACTGCAGCTCCATCAACACCACGCCGTCGTGCTGCTGCTGGTGCCATCTCCCTCAACCTCTCCTCCCTTCCTTGCTGGATCAAGAAGGAGGAGACGTGGCTGTTCCGTACGTGTGTTGAACGCGGAGGTGCCGTCCGTTCGGCGCAGGTCATCGGTGATTTGGATCACGTCGAGTACGACTACATCATCACCTTGCAAGCTTCCGCACGCGATCTACAAGTGGTATGTAGATGCAAACTCTCTCCCTAGACTCGTTGCTTAGATGAACTCATAGATGGATCTTGGTGAAACCGTAGAATTTTTTTTAATTTTCTGCAACGTTCCCCAACAGTGGTGGACCCATATTCGGAGCTAGAGCTTGACTATCCTGGAGGTGACGACGAGCGCTTTCTCGGAGACGCCAAACATCGTATCATCCTATGGAAAAAGGATTGCATCATCTTTCGAAGGCCACCGACACCGCGTCAGCCGACTCCTCATCGAAGTCCGCCACCGAGTCAGCAGTCTCCCGCTCCTGCAAGTCCACCAAGTCCGGCAAAGTGTCAGGCCACTCCTCCTCCAAGTCCGGCAAAGTGTCAGGCCACTCCTCCTCCTCCAAGTCCGCCACAGCGTCAGACGTCCACTCCTCCTCCAAGTCCGGGACAACCTCAGGCCACTCCTCCTCCAAGTCCGGCACAGCTTCAGGAGGCCACTCCTCCTCGTCGAACTCAGCCTCGTCAGCCGTCTCCGCCGCCTCAGCAATCACAGAAGAGACACCCCGCAGCTATGGTGCGTAGCGGTATGAGTCGAGGTAGTACAGGAAGTACAGGCGGAGGCAAGCGATATAAATATGGTCCAAGCCTCACACCTCTTCCGCAGAGGGCTTATGACAGGTCCGAGGAGGAAATCGCAGCCATATCAAAGTCTGAGGTGGAAGCCCATTTTGCACCGAAACCGCCACCGCCGCCAAGGGAGAAAGTGCCTGAGGAAACGATTGACCACTTCATTCGTATGGCTCAACCACCAGCTCCCAAGCCTGTTGACACAGACTATGAGCGCCACATCAGGAAGTTAAATCGAGCACGTCTACGTAAGGAGGCGAGCTCGGGATCGAGCAAACAAGAAGCAGCTGTCAAAAAATGCGGGAAAACCATTCCCCAGCTGGGAGAACAGGCGGCGCAATCGATCCCCTCGCTTGTTGTGCCAACAACACGTGACAGTACGCGCGCCCAATATTATTGTGGGCAAACAGTTTACGTTCCTGAGGTGGGCAATGTGGTAATAATGGAGGAGCATATAATGCAGGCTGAAGTTCTCAAAATCACTGTTGGACAACTCCTCGAGATCGAGCCCATGCCTGTGCTTAGAGAGGATGAAATAAAACAGAAATATGTCCGGGGCCAACCTTTGGTCAAGCCAGACAAGGTCAAGAACCTCCCAACGAGAATGTATGAATTGCATCAATGGTACATGAACATTACCAAGATTTCCGATCGATTGTCCCTCATGGTGAATGTCAAGGAGGAGCATTACTACCATGAGAAAGTTGTGTCCGTTGAGTATTCTGAACTATTTCAGTTATACAATCAAGACGCACTCGACAAATCTATCGTCAGTTGCTATTGTCTGCAAGTGATTTCTTTCTGTAATTTAAGTCTCAAGCTAGCTGTAGTGATCCTTTTGATCAATTATTACCTGTAATTATCCTCACTATATACTTTTCTGTGGTATTATATGCAGGATGAAGATGTATGAAATGAGAAAAGGTGGATGCTATGGCATTGGGTTCATTGACCCAAACACCGTTTATGAATACACATGGAAAATAGATGCACGTCATCAAAAGGCCGTAGAGGACAGCATGCTAGAGTTCTTGAAGCGCCTCAAATACAATGAAGATATACTACTTCCTTACAACTTCCAGTGAGTCACACTGTCTTGTACTATAAATTCTCTGTTTTTGCCTACTAGCTAGCTACATGTTTTTGCTTACATATGCCCGCTTAATTAAGACATGCAAACGTGTGTGCATGCAGATTTCACTGGGTCTTGTGTATCATTAAAGTTGACGCCGGAACAGTTGAAATACTGGACTCACTACTAAAAAAAAAACTGACTATAACATCTTGTTTGGGATAGTCAACAGGTAATTTCAATCATTATTAACTATATATCTCGGCCTATTTAGTTCGTCATTTCATGATATGAACTATTTAATAACCCCTTTATTCATTTTCTTTGTCGGCGGGCAGGGCTTGGGCAAGGTTCATCAGCGTCACGGAAGGCGAATGGAAAGAAAAGCTTAAATGGGGAAGACCCAAGGTAAGTAACTAAGTAGTACTAGCTAGCTAGCTAGTTGCCATCTCTTTAATTATCATGCTTGATTAATTATTATCTGATCAAATTCCATTCTCGTAAAGGCCCTGAAGCAGGCGCAGGGGACTGATCTGTGTGCATTCTGCGTTTGCGAGAACATTCGCATGATGGCGTCCGAAAGGAGCAGATCTCAAAGACAGGAATGAGTACGCTTGTCAAAACACTATTCACAATTTTTACACCATTATCGATATCTAGTCACACAACTAAAACACATGCATATTGATCTCCTTCTTAACAGTTCAGAGAGGTGCGGGAGAAGCTCCTAGAAACGGAGCGTGTAGAAGCACTTCAAGAGGAAATAGCGGGATTTTTGCTCGACCAGGTCATAAATCCGAAGGGAGAATACTATTACCCGCTACCGCCCCCATGAAAACCACTTCCAATTGTCATCATACTCCGAAGGCACCAATTAGGCTAATGCCACTGGCTCCGAAGGCAACATGCATATGTAGGAGAAATTTTATATAGCTATACATGTGTGTATGTGTGAATTAATTAATATGATGGTTTGTGAGACATTGATGATATATATATGCATGATTGGTTCTACTAGAAATTCTATTATATATATATATATATACATAACGTGTACAATGTGTAGTATCGTAAAATACCAGCAAACGAAAAAGAATTAAAATGGAAACACAAAATTAAATGAAAAAGAAATCATAAAACTAAAACCCCCCCAAACCTTATAGTACCGGTTGGTCTTACCAACCGGTACTAAAGGGCTCCAGGCACCCGGAGCTGGCTCGTGCCACGTGGTTGCCCTTTAGCACCGGTTCGTGCTGAACCGGTACTAAAGGGGGGGGCTTTAGTGCCCACACTTTAGTGCCGGTTATGAAACCGGCACTAAAGGGCCTTACGAACCGATGCTATTGCCCGGTTCTGCACTAGTGTTATGTGCCTGAAATTATTGGATGGAAAGGAGAAAAAGCTGGGGATCGAAAGAAAGAAAAGATACTGAAACCCATCGATCTTGACTCACTGAATCCAGCAAGGTAGTGAAGATTATTTACCTTCCTTTGCACATCATCATCAACAAATGCAATCTATTTGATTGTTTATCATATACACAGCCAGGATGAAGAAAAACAGGTGATGCACTTGAAGCTTATGGGATGGCGACATCCCTCTCTTGTTTTAAACAAGTTGTGTAACGCTCGATGCCTTGTGTTGGGTGCTGGAGCTCTTGGCTGTGAAGTTTCCCGCTTACTCATGGTTTGTACTTTGTGCTACCACTATATCTATGCTCCCTTGTAATGAACTGTAATACTATCCCTTCCAACAAACTTTAACAGTATATGCCCTTGCACATCTTTCCTACCTTTTTATTTTTGGTGGAACCAAATCTTCAGACCTCTGGTGTACGGAAACTAACAGTGGTTGATGGTGGTTGTGTTGCCATTCCTGATGTAGTCAAACAATCACTCTACTTAGGTAATGATTGTGGTGTCCCAAGAGCCACTGCGATAGTTCCACATCTAAAAGAGAGATGTCCTGCAGTGGTAAGTCGTTGCTACCTTCATCTTGAACATTACGTTTCCTATAGATCTGTTTGTTGATGACAATTGCTACCTTTTAGGAGGTTGAAGGCATCCAGATGGAAATACCAATCCCTGGGAACCCGGTTTCTCCAACCAAAATGTCAAGTGTGTTTGATAATTGCAAGCGTCTTCAAGCATTAGTAGCTTCCAGTAATGTGGTCTTCTTGTTGACTGACACATGGGAGAGTAGATGGTTTCCAACTCTACCGTGTGCAAATGAAAATAAGGTAAATCTCAGACACATTATTCATGCGTGGGGTTGCAATAATTATCAGCCCATATTGACCAAGTAATCTTAATGTCTTTTAGAGGATAATTAATACTCCCTCCGTCCCAAAATAAGTGACTCAAGTTTGTACTAATTTTGTACAAAAGTTAGTACAAAGTTGAGTCACTTATTTTGAGACGAGGGAGTATATTCCAGTCATGTGGTTCAGTTAAATAAGTAATATATCCCCCATCTTTCTACTTCATCCTATAGTGGCTCATGGGAACTAAAGGTCTTCTGTCTCCACTGCAGATCGCTATCACTGCAGCATTAGGATACGACAGTTACCTTGTCATGCGGCATGGTGCTGGCCGAGGACCAAGAAGTGGAGTTATGGGTGACGTGATTGCTCAGATGCAGAATTTATCTACCGAAGATGCTCTTGGTCACCAAAGATTAGGTTGTTGTTTCTGCAACAACACGACTTCTTTTGTCAATGTATATACCAGATAAAGACTTACATTTGTGGAAATGTTCTCCTTTTGTTTCTGTTTATACTTACGGTTTTGACACCAGTTCCTTCATATAATTTCATATTTGCTTGCTTGTATCTTATTACAGTTAGTCTCTAATGAAACAGTAGCCCTGCCTGGGCTGATCTCGATTGCATCTGGCAAAGCAGTGGAGCTCTTTGCGAGGATATTACATCATGAAGAGGGGTAAGCTACTAAATTCCTGAAAGATAAATACATAAATGTAATTTTTGTATGTATTTCAGTAATAATGATGAACAGTAGTTGATTACAAAGTTCAAAAAGGCGCTGGGTGTTGAATATGCGTTTTGGGACCTACTTGTGTGTAGCTTGTTTAAGCGTGCCTAGGCGTCCCGTACAGTACTGTATGGACACTGTACGGATAGGCGAGCAGGACAGAGCTGGGATGGCTGGGGAAGTAGGTTTTCAGCAAGCCAAATTTAGGAATATCAGTAATAAAGCTTTTCAAGTTGTCTATGTTGCAGATTATAGTCATGTGCCCATGTATATACTAAAATGTACCCCTTTCAGACCTTAACAAGTTGTGGCAGGCTAGTTCTTTGGTGATATTCCTCGGATCTCTCTTTATGGACTCCTCCCATGTCAAGTTTGCTCTACCCCGAGCTCACTTGATATTATCAACACGGCATTGTATATGCCCAAACCATCTCAGATGATGTTGGACAAACTTCTCGTCAATTGGTGCTATCCCAACTCTATCACGAATATCATCATTTCGGACATGATCCTTTCTTATGTAGCCACATATCCATCTCAACATGTGCATCTCTGCTACACTGTTATGACCGTCATATTAGGGGATTAGCCCAGTGGGTTGTGGCCCAAGTTATCTTATCGTTATTAGGGGCTTAGCCCGATTATCTTATCGTTTGTTTAGGAGTCAAGTAAACCTCTCTATATAAGGAGAGGAGATGTATCAATCTAATCAAGCAAAGAAGCAATCATTATTTGCTCGGCTTCCTTTAGGGAGCTGGGAGACCTAACCCTAGTCGCCTCTTGCGCCGCCGCCGCCTCTCCCTCTCGCGCACGACGGCGCCTTGCCGTTGGCGACCGCGAGCTTCGCCACGTCCAGCCCCCTCCTTCCCCTACAACCTACGCCCTAGACCCGGTAGGGTCCCAACTCCTACCAATTTGGTATCAGCTAGCTTGGTTTCGACCATGTCATCACCACCACCAAGTCTGTCGCTGCCCCTCGCCACCACCGCCGCCGCGCCATCGCCGATCCTCTCCACGGCACCGCTGGTCCTTCCCTCGGTGCCGATGGGTTCCACCGCCGGTGCATCGACCGGCCAGTCGCCGCCCCCCTCCATGGGTCCGCCGCCATCACCCTCCACCACGTCGCTCGTCTACTCCTCGAAGGCCATGACCGGCGTCCTCAACGATCTGGTCGTCGCGGTCCAAGGAATCTGACTGTTCCTGGCCAGTCCATACGGGCCGCCAACGCCTCCGCCGCCGGCCGTCTCCTCCGGACCGCCGGCCCTGCCCTGGTACTCGGTCCCCGCGGCGATCGCCGGGGGCCATCCGTCGCTCCAGCCGCCAGCTGCCCCAGCGCTGTCCTGGCCGCAGTGGCCCGCGCCGGCTCTCGCGGCGCCACCC
>NC_041383.1:468476161-468486433 GCF_002162155.2 Triticum dicoccoides | reverse complement strand
TCCCGCGCCCGTCCCAGCGCCGCAGTGGCCGTACTGGCCCGCGCCGGCCCCAGCCGCGCCGGTCCAGCCTCCACCGCCGCCGCCCAGCTCGGGACTGGGCCAGTCCACACCGGGGGGCCTCCCGATCCAGCAGGTCCAGTTTCCGCCGTCATCGTCCCCGATTCTGCCACCGCCAGTTTACACGGAGGCTGGGCACCCATCGGTACCCACACTGCAGTCTGGGGCCTCGTCCGGCTCCGCGGGGGCCTACGACGGCCTTCCCACCGTTGACCGGGCGCCGTCATCATCATTGCTCCGCACTGCCGAGCCGGTCGGCCACGGCGCGCCGACCCAGACGCCACCACGGTTCGCCAAGATCGACTTAGCCACTTCTGACGGCACGGAGGACCCGCTTAACTGGCTCAACCAGTGCAACCAGTTTTTCCATGGGCAGCGCACGCTCGCGTCGGAGCGCACTTGGCTGGCATCCTACCACCTCCACGGTGCAGCCCAGACATGGTACTACGCCCTCGAGCAGGACGAGGGCGGCATGCCCCCGTGGGAGCGCTTCCATGAGCTGTGCCTCCTTCGTTTTGGGCCGCCGATCCGCGGGAGCCACCTGGCCGAGTTGGGCCGCCTTCCCTTCACCTCTACGGTGCAAGACTACACCGAACGCTTTCAGGCCCTGGCGTGCCACACGTCCGGCATGACGGCTCACCAGCGGGCCGAACTCTTTGTCGGCGGTCTGCCAGATCATATCCGCGTGGACGTCGAGCTGCAGGGACCCCAGGACCTCCAAACAGCCATGTATTACGCCCGCGCGTTCGAGCGCCGCGCGGTGGCCATGCAGCAGGCATCACCATCTCGGGCCACTGGGCCGCTACCCGGACCAGATGTTCCCGCGCAGGGTCGGCCTGCTCAGGCTTCCGCGGCACCCCTCGCCGCGATCGCGGCGCGCCCGTTCCGCCGGCTCACCTTGGCCGAGCTACTCGAGCGTCGCCGCCAAGGGTTGTGCTTCAACTACGACGAGCCCTACACGCCCGGCCATGTCTGCCCGCGACTCTTCTACCTGGAGGCTGCAGACTACATTGAGGAGGACGCCGTCGCCGCCGACCTGACCGCCCCAGCTGTCGCGAAGGTGTTTGACGCTAGTTGATCACCTTGAGGAGTTCATCAAGCGCTTCCCCACCTTACAGCTCGAGGACGAGCTGTTTGTGCAGGCGGGGAGAAGTGTTATGACCGTCATATTAGGGGCTTAGCCCAGTGGGTCGTGGCCCAAGTTATCTTATCTTTATTAGGGGCTTAGCCCGATTATCTTATCGTTTGCTTAGGAGTCAAGTAAACCTCTCTATATAAGGAGAGGAGATGTATCAATCTAATCAAGCAAAGAAGCAATCATTATTTGCTCGGCTTCCCTTAGGGAGCCGGGAGACCTAACCCTAGTCGCCTCTTGCGCCGCCGCCGCCTCTCCCTCTCGCGCACGACGGCGCCTTGCCGCCGGCGACCGCGAGCTTTGCCATGTCCAGCCCCCTCCTTCCCCTACAACCTACGCCCTAGACCCGGTAGGGTCCCAACTCCTACCATACACCTAACTGTTGGACATATCGCCTTTTAGCTGGCAACATTCAGTGCCACACAAAATCCTGGGTCAATCAGCTTAACCTACCTTTTAGTTTTTGTGGCATTCTCTTGTCAAAGAGGACGCCATAAGCTTGGCGCCACTTCATCCATCTAGCTTTGATTCGATGGCTCACATCTTCATCGATATCACCATCCTTATGCAACATTGATCCAAAATATCGAAAGGTGTACTTCTGAGGTACCACGTGCCCATCATGGCTAACCTTCTCCTCGTGCCTAGTAGTATCGAAACCGCACCTCGTGTACTCGGTTTTAGTTCTACTAAGCCTAAACGTTTCGATTCCAAAGTCTGTCTCCACAACTCTTAACTTTCTATTAACCCCTGTTTGACTATCGTCGACTAGCACCAAATTATCTGCAAAGAGCATACACCATGGGATATCTCCTTGTATATCCCTTGTGCCGGGCTCAAAGTTGACCCTTCATGTAGTCCTATTTTAATCAGAAAGTCATCAGTGTCGACATCACTTGCTCGAACACTTGTCACAGTATTATCGTACATGTCCTTGATGAGGGCAATGTACTTTGTTAGGACTTTGTATGCCCACCACATGACATTCCACAGTATCTTATTGTAGGCCTTCTTCAAGTCAATGAACACCATATGTAGGTCCTTCTTTTGCTGGTTGTATCTCTGCATAAGTTGTCGTACCAAGAAAATGACTTCCATGGTCGACCTCCCAGACATGAAACCAACTGATTAATGGTCACGGTTGTCATTCTTAAGTGGCGCTCAAAATTCTCCCATAGCTTCATTGTATGGGTAATCAGCTTAATCCCACATAATTAGTATACTCTACCTCCATTCTTCGGGCATGTTGTTTTCCTGAAAAATGAGGTTGAAAAAACTTAGTTAGCCATAGTATCGCTGTCTCCAAGGCCTCTCCACACCTCAATGGGGATACAATCAGGGCCCATCCCCTTGCCTCCTTTCATCCCTTTTAAAGCCTCCCTTAGACTCGTGGATTCGTCTCACAAAACGCTTGTTGGTATCATCAAAGGAGTCATCCAGTTCAGTGGTAGACCTCTCGTTCTTGCCATTTATGCTTGATCTCCTCGTCCTTCACCAGAAGCCGATCTGCTTTGTCCTTGATGCATTTGACTTGATTGACATCCCTCGTCTTCCTCTCTCGGACTGTGACCATCTTATTGATGTCCCTTTTGCTTTCCTTCGTGTTTAAACGCTGGTAGAGGTCCTGCACCAAATATTTTCCTGAGGAGCAAGTTGCCATGTTCCAGTGCCTGTTTTGTTTTGCCTCTTTCGAGTTGAAATTTTAATGTCATGAGTTGGAACTTTTTTTTCAAAGTGTTCTTGAATGAAAATTTGAGTGCTTGAGATCCAGATCTGATTGCTTGCACGTTTTGATATTTAATTTAATTGGACTGGAAAGGAAGGGTCCTGTGCTACGTTCCCGAAGAGCCCATGTAAATAGGCGCCTCAACCCTAAAAGTAAAGGAAACTTACAATCCATGTACATCGTGCCTCAAGGATTGTATCATAATTCATACCTCTTGCAGGATACATGCTCCAGGAGATATTGCTGGTATGGACACTGAACATCCGCTTGGTTTATTGCCGCATCAGATGCAAGTACCACTCCCAGAGTGTGCTTTATCAACTGTGATAGGCAATTCCTCAAACGATTGTGCTGCATGTTCTAATGGTGTAAGTATATTATAGGACACAAGGCACTATGTTATAAGATTTTGTTGATTTGATGTTCCAGATTATAGCACACCTAACACTATATTAGAAGAGTTCTGTATATTCTCTGATGTTTCTCCTTCCTAAACATTTCAGGTAATTTCTGAATATAGAAGAGAAGGATTGGATTTTATTATGAAAGCAATCAACCAACCAACATATTTGAAGGACCTTACAGGTGTTTCTAATAATTTGATTAAGCCGGACACTTGTTTGGCATTGCCTGCCAGCTTCCCTGTAAATTCTGGGAAGTTGTCTAGTGTCCGATGTCTAATTTTAGGTGCTGGAACTCTTGGGTGTGACGTAGCTCGCATTCTTATGGTTAGTGTTATGGTTGATGCTACTTTTATGTTGAACTATAGAGTATACTCACAGAGTATCTTGTTAATCATGCTGGATACCAACTTGTCAGGATTATGGTGTTCGGAAGCTGACAGTGGTTGACAGTGGTCGTGTTGGTGTGTCAAATTTGGCAAGGCAATCACTTTACACATATGGTGACCGTGATGTCCCGAAAGCAACAGCGATATGCAGGAATCTAAAAGAGAGGTGTTCGTCAGTGGTGTGTCTTCACTTCCTCTCAAGACAGTACTTCAACTTTTTTAGAACATTTTCATCTCAATTTCTGCCTTGTAGGAGGCTGAAGGAGTTCAAATGGAAATACCGATGCCAGGGCATCCAGTATCATCTAAAGAAGCAGCTGGTGTGCTTGATAATTGCAAGCGTCTCCAGAAGTTAGTAGCGACCCATGATGCTGTGTTCTTGTTGACTGACACAAGGGAAAGTAGGTGGCTTCCAACGCTTCTCTGTGCAAATGAAAACAAGGTAAACTCCTGTCCATATTCTTGAATAATTTACACATTGGAAGTTCTAAGTCCAATGCCTCATGTCAAACTGCAGATTGCTATTACTGCAGCCCTAGGATTTGATAGCTACCTTGCCATGCGACATGGAGCTGGTCCAGGAACAAATTCTGAAAGTCCAAATGTGTCTGCTGCGACGACTAAGCTGTCTGCAGAAGATGTTCTTGGCCGTCAAAGACTGGGCTGTTACTTCTGCAACGACGTTATTGCTCCAGTTGATGTAACCTTTGTTCCCAGAGATTTTTGAATCACACTTATTTCCTCAATATGCAATCTACTACGTACAACCATGATATAAGATGTTTTTAGGGAAAAGTATATTTTTCGTCCTTTAACTCTTTCAAGAGTATAGAAATAGTCCCTCAACTTTACAACCAGCAAAATTTAGTCCCTCAACTTTTAAAACCGGATAAGATTAGTCCCTATTGCCACTTCAAGTGGTTTCCTGCTGACGTGGAATGGTTTTGACTCGAGCTGACTAGTGTGGGCCCCACCTCCTCTACCTTTCATCTAAGCGAAGGTACCAACTCCGTATTGGCTGCCACCCTTGACCTCGTCCACGGCGAAAATGCCAGCACCATGCGCGTATTCTACCTGTGAACAACATGCCGTGATGCGTCACCTGTGTCTCGGCCATGACAGTAGTGGTCTCCTTGCTACCACCCTATGTGCCCGTAGCACATGCATTTCATCAAATAACTCACATGCATGATCTACATCTTGTCTCCAATGACGACCGACGGCTGGTTGCCATGCCAGGGTGGCCGTACTGCTGCTGTAGACGAAGGTGAGCATGCCGGGGCCAATGACAGGAAGCCGACACGGGCGCGGCTGCATGTGCACGACTCCAGCTTGCTCGCCTCCATTGTCAACGTCTTCGGCACCCCGGCGCGGATGGAGAGCATCGGCATCATGGACCACCACCACCTCGATCGACTTTGACGCATACGATGGGCAGGGGCTGTTGGAACCGCGCTCTCTCTCTCTGATGGATGGAGCACTTTTTCTACGCCCCGGCGCCCAAACGCCTCCTTTATATTCAGCACACAGACTACATCACGACTCACACCGATGCATCAACAAGCAGTACACGGGGGTATTTATATCCGGGCTAACACAGGTACACACACGACGCTGCCCACCTCTCTCTGGTGCATGCGTGATCCGTTTGCTCTGGCCGACGCCCACGATGCGCTCCAACGTGCGCACGACGCGGCGAGCCCCAACAGAAACGCATGCCCAGCAACTACTACCTGGAATATCTCCATGACCCAGCTACGCAACTAACAGCCACGCATACATTAATTAATAGTCTAATCAAGATTACTGCTAACAGGGGCTTCGGCGGCGACACAGGTGGCGTGTCGCTGACGCTGGGGCTGCAGCAGCAGTACAACACGCATGACGGCAATGTCAATGTGCGAAGTCGCGGCGCTCGAGGAGTGGCCTTGTGGAGGTTCCATAGCTCGCCACAGTGCGTGCTGCACGTTCGTAGCGCACGCACCGTCGAGCTGCTGATCTCGCGTGGAAGGAGCTCCAGCGCCACCAGAACTGCCACCGCCGGAGCACGCAGCACGGACGGACGGGCGGTGCTGCTGCTCTGCTTGTGCGCTAGCTAGGCAGTGGCATAAGTGGCGAAGGGGACCATGCAGCTCCTCTGTCAACTCAGCGAGTGAACCGGTTAGCACAGGCTGCGGCGGCAACACGCATCAGCATGAAGCGGTGACGCCCATGGTGAGCAGGCCTGTGGTTGGCAGTGTTAGTGTGCTAGCGATGCGCGCAGCAAGCAGTACCAATGCGCAGCGGACACGACAAGTGGTAACTCGGTAGATGCGGCAACCATCGGACGGCGGAGTGCAGCTCGACCAGCAAGCGGGGCTACAGCCAGCTGGGCATGGCTGCTCGGCGTGCTCAGAGAGAGCTCGGCCAGAGTAGTAGCAGACCGGCCGGTGCTGGTGAACATGTTTTCAGCGTCCCGTGACCGGCAGCCTCCACTTCATCAACGAAACCATTCGAACCAGTCAAAACCATGCTACATCATCAGTTAAATCATCTAAAGCGGTATTAGGGACTAAAGTTATCGGGTTTAAGAAGTTGAGCGACTAACTTTTGCTGGTTTTAAAGTTGAGGGACTATTTCTATATTCTTGAAAGAATTGAGGGACGAAAAATATACTTATCCCATGTTTTTATGATCTTTTGATGCAGTCGGTCTCCAACCGAACACTGGACCAACAGTGCACAGTAACACGACCTGGACTGGCCTCCATTGCATCTGGCCATGCTACAGAGCTCTTCACAAGAATCTTAAATCATCCAGATGGGTAAGCAGCTGAACGCTTGGAAGTTGGAACAGCATGAACTCGTGTACTATATGGTTTTTATGTAAGATGACATATACATTCATGATGAGAAAGCAAGGTGAACTGATAGTTGATTCCCATCTTCTGCAGGATACATGCGCCAGGAGATACTGCTGGCGCGACCAGTGAGTGTCCGTTTGGTCTGTTGCCGCACCAGATACGGGGATCAATATCGCAGTACAACTCATTAACCCTCTTGGGCTATGCCTCAAGCAGATGTGTTGCATGTTCTAACGCGGTAAGCAAACTCTTATAGTCCTATGATTCAAAACAATGTTTTCTAAACTTTGCTGAAACCCGTAGTATTCATTCGCTTGATCTCGTGCAAAACAAATGGCAGGTATTGTCTGAATACAGGAGTAGAGGGCTGGATTTTGTGATGCAGGCGATCAATGAACCAACCTATCTAGAAGACCTCACCGGCCTGACGGACTTGCTGAAATGCACGGATTATTCTCAGGTCGAGTGGGTAGATGAAGTCAAAGATGGCGGGTTCGCTGACATCTGAAGTACCACATGATTGATTTCATGACTATAACTAGTGTAACTAGGGGCTGGGGCGCGCCCATGGCGCGCTGCCTGAGGCAACCCTCTGTGGTGCCAGGTAGGCAGGTGCCCCTTCTGCTGGCTTTTTCTGTAAAATGGCTAGGACAGGTTCACATGTAACTGAGAACGTTGCTTATCAGTGACAGCAAGTAGGGAAATCCATTAAAGCTGAAAGCAGATTAGCTGTTCAGACGCTGCATTATACATATGCAAGGTTGTCCAAATATAACCTAGTTACAACAAGCACGGAATACATTACAACTTAAAGCAGATTAAACTTATGGAACTATCACTCATACTCCCTCCGTTCCCAAATATTTGTCTTTCTAGAGATTTCAACAAGTGACTACATACGAAGCAAAATGAGTGAATCTACACTTTAAAATATGTCTACATACATTGAAATGCCTAGAAAGACAAATATTTGGGAACAAAGGGAGTACTTCTCACTTACATTGGACCATTTAAGAAAAAGGGAACATAGAATGCTTTTATGTTACTCGTAATCACATTGCATCAAATGACATTACAGAATTAGACACTGAGAACATTCATGATGTTTGTAGACTCCTTCTCAATTTTTACAAGATGCATACAAAATTCGAGTGTAAATTCATTCAGTGACTATATGATTGGTTCACCGGATAATCATTAAGGCCTTACAATATTTCCATCCGAGAGTACTGTCGGTTTTCTGTACCGTCACTACCAATGGCGGCAATGCTCGCCACCCTACTGAGGGCACTATCAGTACCCCCTGCAAAATAGAGAGGGTACTATACACTATGTTTTATACTACACTATGCTTCTTAATTTTTAAGGCATCACAATTAACTGAAGTCTTCAATTTAGAATTGGGTCCCCCGATTTTGACCGGGTCAACAATTTCTCAAGTTGCTTTCCCGTTCAATTCTTTTAATTCCCTATGTTTCCTAAGTTTGAGTCTCTTTCATCCAATTGGGGTATTTAATTTTGAATTTAGTTTACGATTTACGATAAAGGGTTTTCCCCCACTTTATATTGTAAAGCAAACACCCGATACATCCGGCTTGCTAGGGCCGCAACACAGAAAAGCCCAAAAGGAAAACAAGAAAAAAAAAAGAAAAAAAAATGCCAACACCGGCAGATCAACGAAGAAAGGAAGACCGACAACCGCTGCACCCTCCGAAGAAGTACCACCATGCTCCCAGCATCCCACAGCGCCACACACCAAGCAACACCTTCAAGAAGGAATGCGACGATGCCTCCGCTGTTGCCCGAACAAGTTCTAGGGTTTCCCCGGTACGCGAGGGATAGTGGGGAAGGGATAATACCCGACGCCCCTCAGGAAGGTCCGACGGCGCCCGCAGGCGTCATCGCATCGGTGCCGACAGGTTGACAGGGATTTCTCCCGATCCACAACCACCACCACCACTCTAGACACTTCGTAGTGCACCACCCACGTAGCCGCCCACCAGCATGTGCCAACACGAGGCCTGGAGCGGGAGAGGAGACAACGGCCACGAGAGCGGGCCCTACTCGACGGGTGGGAGGGAACAACCTCCATCGCAAGAGCGAAGCCGACCGGACGCGGCGACGAGGACTTGCCGGGCCCTATGGCCCGGTTGGGCCCACGTGGGTCCGGACAGTCCCTGTCACCGCGCTGCAACACGCCGGCCAACGAAGTACTCGCGCCGCCTCGCCACAGCCACCAGGAAGCGACGCCGCCGAGCGCCGTGCCACCGGCCCGACCCAACCCAGATAGAGCCCAAACGGGCCCATATCTGGGCTCGATGGGTGTCGCTAGCCAATAGCGCCACCGTGCTGCCCCACGACCAACGGCCGTGCCACCGCGTCGAGGGCCACTGTGGCATGCAGCATCGCCGCCGCCTTGCCACACCGCCGCCGGCCACCACCGCCCGAGCAGGAGGGTCAGCGTGTGGGGAAGGACCGGCCCGCCGCCGCCAGCAGCACCACGTGGGCAAGGCCCAGTGGAGGGGGAAGGGAGGAGCGAGGGGAGCGCGAAGGGGAGACGGGTCAAGGCCCCCGGCCGCCCCGCTCGGGGAGGTGACCCGGGGGTTACAGGGGAGGGAGGGGAGAGGGAGGGGTGGAGGTGGGGGTGAGGGAGCGGAGGAGGGCAAGCGGCGACGGGGGCCGGCAGTGGCGGCGGCGACGCGCGGCTGAGGAGCCGACGGCGGCGCGGGGAAGACTAGGCCAATGATTCTTCAAATCAATTAGCGACAGCCGGCCTATAAAAACATATCAACAACATGCACCCTCCCACCACCTAGTAAAAGGAAACGACCATGTGATACTATATCACCAATATAGTACATGCAGCCACTGACACTGAAATTTCCCACATAAATATAAATATTCCATGAAATCATCGCATTATAAATAAAAATAAAACATACTCCATCATCTTCCGCACTTGCCAAACTAAATATTCCATCAGCTTCAGAATATAAGGGATACTAGTTTTTCGGAAAGTCGATTTTTTTTAACTTGACCAAGTTTAGAGCAAAAAATATCGACATCCACAACATTAAACAAAAGAAGTATGAAAATTAATTCCATGATGAATCTAATCATACTGATTCGATGTTATAGATTTTGATATATTTCTCTACAAATTTGATCAAACTTAAAATGTTTGATTTTAAAAAAAGTAATATACCTTATATTTTGAAACAGAGTGAGTATTTTTTAGTAAACCCAACAACGTGCGCCCATCCCTTCTAGTATAAGACGTAGCTTGCAAAAACGTCTTATATTGTGGGATGGAGGGGTACTTTTTTTGTTGTTGCGGGAAGGCTAGCTAAGAGCATTTCTAGTAGTACCCCTAAACCCTCAAACCCTAAAAAATAACCGCTTTTTTACGGGTTGAGACGAAAAATTCCCAAAGAATAGAACCCCTTAACCCTTAAACCATCAAATTTTTTTAGAGGCTCAACCCCTATTCTCCTTCCCAACCTTTAGAAACAGGGGTTGGCCAGCCCAACCCCTCTCCGACCCAGTTCCCTCGCCAGTTTCGCGCGGGAGGGAGTTTTCAGCTCCCCCTCCCCGGATCCGTCCGCCCTCCCGCCGCGCCGTGCCCCGGCGCTCCATCCCCGGCCGCGCACCGCCCCGCAGCCTCCCCGCCCCGGCCGCGCCTCCTCCTCCCCGCCCCGGCGTCCCCTCCCGCCTCCCCTGCG
>NC_041383.1:468431445-468475894 GCF_002162155.2 Triticum dicoccoides | reverse complement strand
GCCGCCCAGGCCGTCCAAGCCGCGCCGCGCCCTGCCCTCCCGCCGGCCGCCCTCCCGCCGTCCAAGCCGCGCCCCGGCCGCCCTCCCGCCGGCCGCCGACGCCGCCTCCTCCGAGGTGAGGTATGTGCTTTTTTTTCATTTTTTTCATTTTCTTTATTGTTTCATTTTTAGCACTAATTAGTGACTGTCCTTTGCAGATGGAGATGAACAATGAGGAGATTGTCATGGACTCGATGTCCGATTCATCGGATTGGTCGACATCCGACGATTCCGACATTGATGAGTTGTTGCAAGACGACGACGTCGAGATGATGAGCCTCCTCATCGACGTGCAATCGTTTGAAAACCGCGTGAAGCTGATGGATCAGAGGAGAGGGTAGAAGATGGGGCAAGTCACCATCTACCAGAACCGCGCTCTCGGACACGAACATTTGATGGAAGACTACTTCGCCGAGGTACCTACATACCCTCCTCGTCTCTTCCGCAGAAGGTACCGAATGCGGCGTAGTTTGTTTGTGAAGATTGTCACCGATTGTGAGGCCGCCTCCTATTACTTCAAACGTCGTAGATCCGCCGTCGGTATCATGGGGTTTAGTGCATATCAAAAGATATCGGCGGCAATGCGGGTACTCGCTTGTGGCATACCCGCGGATTATACCGACGAGTATCTTCGCATTGGGCAAGATACAACCACGGAGTCAGTCCGTAGGTTTGCCAAGTTGGTCATCCGGTTGTACGGTGAGCAGTATCTTCAGGCACCAAACGAGGAAGATACAAAGAGATTAATGGAAATGAATGAAAAAAGGGGATGGCCGGGGATGCTAGGTAGTCTTGATTGCATGCATTGGAGGTGGAAAAATTGCCCAAAGGCATGGCACGGAATGTATTGCGGTAAAAGCCGTGGTGCTACCATTGTGCTTGAGGCCGTAGCATCTCAGGACACATGGATTTGGCATGCATTCTTTGGGTTGCCGGGAACACTCAATGATATCAATATCCTCAATAGATCTCCTTTGTTCAAAAGATTAATTTCTGGGGATGCTCCAGCTTGCAACTACAAAATTATGGACAATGAGTACTCAATGGGATACTATCTCACCGATGGCATCTATCCCGAATGGGCAACTATTGTGAAGTCCATCAAGGAGAAAAATGGGGTGCCCTTAACAAGAAATGAGGCTCATTTCACCAAGGCACAAGAGGCAGCCCGCAAGGATATTGAGAGGGCTTTCGGTGTTTTGCAAGCAAGGTTTGCCATAGTTCGTGGTCCAGCTCGGTTTTGGGACAAAAAAACCTTGGTGAACATCATGAAATGTTGTGTGATTCTACACAACATGATCCTAGAGGATGAGAGAGGGTTAAAGCTCCCTTGTTTCTATGCCAATGTTGGTACCCATGTGCAACCGGAAAGAAACCCTTCTCGCATACACGCTTTTCTTCAAGCACATCGTGAGATTGAGGATGCAACCACTCATGGTCGGCTCCGGGATGATCTAGTAGAGCACCACTGGCAGTTGGATGGGCGGCGCATTGGCCCATGATGTATCTTTGTTTTACTTTTCTATGTCCTATTTGATTCGAACAATTAGTGTAATTTGCTCAAACATTGTTGTAATAATTTGAATGATTATTGTTTTATTCAGTGTTGTAATAATAACTAGAATGATTATTGTTTTATGTCAAATGTGATGGAATTTGTGATATATCATATGATGAAATGTGTGATATATGAAATGACAGTTTTAAAGGTTGGGGTTGAGGCAAAGACTAGGACCCTCAAATCCAACCCTTAAAGCAGTATAAGGGTTGGGTTTGAGGGTTCTAGTCTTTGCCCCTGTTTTTCAACCCTTAAAAGTGTCAAAAACTGGCACTTCTCAACCCTTAAAACTGCTATAAGGGTTTGAGGGCTTGAGGGTTCTACTAGTAATGCTCTAAGAGCATCTCCAACAGCCGCGCCAAAAGGCGCGCGCGGTAAAATTGTTTTTTAGCGCGCGCGGCCCGGTTTCACGCGCTCCAGCTGTGGAGGCAAACTAGCGCGCGCGGGAAGTGTTTGCGCGCGCGGGGGAGAAAGCGGCAGCTGGAGCGGTAGATTTGGTGCGCCGCTTCGCGCGCGCCTATAAAATCCAGCGCGCGCCACGCGCTCCACCACACTGCCACACACCCTTCCCCTCGCCACCTTGCCGCTTTCAGTCTTTCTCGCCGCTTTCACAGAGCCCCGCCACCACCGCGCCATCATGCCGCCGCGTCGCCGGGTTTCTTCGGGCTACCGCGGCGTCCGCGAGCGCCCCAACGGTTGGTACTCCGCCGAGATCTGGTCCGGCGATGTCCGTCTCGGCCTCGGCTCGTTCTGGACGCCCACGAGGCGGCCCAGGCGTACGACGCGGCGGCATGGCGCTTGGAGAGCCCCCATCGCAGATGAACTTCTGGGACGTCTACGTGCGCGAGAAGGCGCAGCGCGTCGCCCCTTCGCCTCGTCTGATCACGGACCAGGACCGTGCGGACCATGTTCGGCTACAGCGCTGCCTCCTCGTCGCTGAGAAGGACGAGCGAGCCATGGCGGAGTGGCGCCGGCGCCACCCGGAGGACGTCGCCCGCCGAGAACGCCTTCTGGGCGGAGAGGATGGCAAGGCGCCGCATGGAGTATGCCGACAGGCGTCGGCGCAAGGCACTGGCCATATCGTAGTGCGATGTCGTCAAGACAGGCGGGACGTCGATCTTCTCCCCTAACAATGACCGTTGGGATGACATATGGCTCGATACCTCAGACAACACCTTCGAGGATGATGATGATGATGGTGATGATGATGACGGCTGGGAGTAGATTTTTTTTAGTTGCACCGTAGTTTTAATCAGTTGCAATGTAGTTTTTACCGAAAAAGGCTTTCGCCCCGCTTTATATATAAAGCACTTGCCCAAGCCAACAGTACAAAGGTTCACACACTCACACACAGGTCTACACCCAACAGGGGCACAAAGCAGGACCACACACAAATAAAGGGTTCATGCTGAGGGCACAGCTCAACAAGCCCAAACACAAAAAGAACGACATCATCTAGTCGGGCTCCGGCGGCGGCGGCGGAAGCGGAGGCGCCAGGCGGAAGGCGAGCGATCGAAGGTCGGCGAGGAGGGTGTTGATGACGTCCCGGTCCTGAGGGCGGCTAAGCGGCCGCCAAAGCTGCAAGTACCCACACATTTTAAAAATGGCGTCAGTAGCGCGACGAAGAGGGATTTTCTGGATGACGAGCTTATTGCGAACGGTCCAAAGCGTCCATGCGAGAACTCCAACGCAGAGCAGCGAATGTGGCGGTGGCGGGGAGGGGAGTTGTGGATTTCCGCAAGGAGGTCGGGGAAGTTGGAGTTGCACCATTGTCCACCAACCGTCTCGCGGAAGCAGGACCAGAGAAACTGTGCCGCATGGCACGTGAAGAAGATGTGGTTAGCATCCTCCGCGGTGCCGCACAGAGGGCAGAGCCCATCTCCGGGTTCGTTGCGCTTGAGGACTTCGACACCCGAGGGGAGGCGGCCACGAATCCACTGCCAAAGGAAGATCCGAATCTTCAGAGGCAACCGAATGTCCCAAATGAGCCCAAAGGGCTCGGGGGCGAGCGAAGGCGCGATGGCCGCATAGAGGGATCTCGTAGAGAAACGGCCGGAGGCCTCTAGGCGCCACGAGATGGCGTCCGGGGCGTCAGTAACGCGCATCGGGAGAAGGGCGATGTCCTGGAGTAGAGAATCCCAGGCGGCCACTTCAAGGGGCCCGAAAGGGCGACGGAATGCGAGGCGCCCTAAGTCAATAAGGGCCGTCTCAACGGAGACCCGAGGGTCAACAGCAATGGCGAAGAGAGCAGGAAAGCGGGCGGCCAGAGGGGCATCACCGAGCCACCAATCGAACCAGAACAGGGTCGCGGACCCAGTTCCAACCGAGATGGACGTGCCGATACGAAGCACGGGGAGCAACTGCACGACGGCCTGCCAGAACTGGGATCCACCCGACCGTTGACAGAAAGCTAGGGGCTGACCACGAAGATATTTGCTGCGGATGATGGTGAGCCACAGGCCTCCGTCCCCATTGGCGAGGCGCCACAGCCACCGGGTCAGGAGGGCGATGTTCATGCGGCGGGAGGACAGAATCCCAAGACCCCCTGGTCTTTTGGTTTACAGATGTCCGGCCAACTCACCATGTGGTACTTCTGCCTGCCATCGTCGCCAGCCCAATAGAACCTGGATTGGTATTTGGCTATTTCCGTGTGCAGCGTTTCATGGAGGCTGTAAAAGCTCATGAGGAACCAAAGGAGGTGGCGAGTGAGGAGTTGATGAGGATCACCCGAGCGGCCTTTGATAGCCAACGCCCTTTCCAAGGTTCGACACGGTGTTGCATACGGGTCACCGTAGGACGGAGGTCCGCCACGGTGAGGCGCGAGTCACTAATGGGGATCCCCAGGTAGGTCGTGGGGAAGGACCCCAGCCTACAGTTCAAGCGATCAGCAATAGATTGGGCCTCCGGCTGAGGGTAGCCCAGGACCATCTCCTCGCTCTTGTCGAAGTTGATCGTAAGGCCCGACAGCTGCTGGAAGCAAAGGAGGAGGAACTTCAGGTTAGCCACGTCCTGATTTGAACCTTCTACCATTATTATGGTGTCATCCGCGTATTGCAGAAGGGAGACCCCACCCCCTCCAGCAATGTAGTTTTTCAATCTAGTTGCACCGTAGTTCGATCTATCTATGCTTCAGGAACTATGTAAAATATCTTTGTATCATTTTTTATCTATGCTATGAACCATGTATCGTTTTTTATCTATGCAAAGTTAAAAAAAAATGTTTGTGTGAGAGCGCGCGCGCTACATTTTAGCGCACCTGCTGGAGCTACGCGTGTGCGCTGCATTTTAGCGTGGCTATTGGAGCCAGTGCTGCGCGCCACGCCAAACCTGACGATGGGCGTCCCATAAATCAGATTTTAGCGCGCCGCGCGTTCGGCGCGTGTTGGAGATGCTCTAAAGCTATACATTGACTTTACCTCAAATAACAGCAAAATGTATAGCCTTAGCTAGCCTTCCCGCAACAACAAAATGCACCAATCCCGAGGATGTCTATGCGTGATGAGTCACGGACACGGAGTAGGATGATGATGGAGGTAGCACCGAAGCGAAGAGCACAGAGGAAATAGTCGACGCCGAGCTCGCTGTCAAGGTCGAGGACGACACAAGCGAAGTCGCGAACGTGGACGCGGAGCTCGCCGAAGTCCCAGTCGAGGTCGAGGACGACACAAGTGAAGGCGCGAACGCGGGGGGCTCGGAGGAAGCAGTAAGCGCGGAGCTCGCCGAAGTCCCCGTGGAGGTCGAGGACGAGGCAAGCGAAGCCGCGAGCGCGGAGGAACCGGTCGGCACAGAGCTCGCCGAAGCCCCCGTGGAGGACGACAGAGGCGCAAACTCGGTGAACAACGGCCCCCTCCCCGTCCCCGAGGAAGCCTTGGAGGAGGAAGCATGGGCAGACGCCCATGCCGAGGTCGAGGGCTCGAACTTGAATGCTCCCAGGCGATCTGCGGGTACGACGCAATCAACTCGCCCTCCGTCGGGAAGGGTGCGACGGGCCCGGACCTGAAGACTGGCGCACAGGCGTAGAGGGAGGAGGCCATGTATGTGTACAATGGTTGGTTGAGGTAATGAGCTAGATGTGGGTGACGGGGAGGAGCCCGGGGACGAGGAGGAGGAGGAGGACGAGGTTTAGGACTAGGAGCTTGGTGACGGGGAGGAGCCTCGGGACGAGGTCTAGGAGCCGGCGGCGGCGAAAATGCTCCTGCGGGCTCGCGGGCAGGCTCCCAGCCGTCGTAGCCGGAGTCGGACGCCATGGCCGGGCGGAGGAGGTCAATCGGCGGCGAGGAGTTGTTGTGGAGAGAAAGGGAGAAGAAAAGCCGTTGAGTTTGTTTGTTACGCCTCGGCTCAGGGAGGCGGGATGCCGCGCCCGTGCGTATACGAAAGGGAGGGAGCGAGCCAACCGGCAACCGTCGCTCGTCTCGGCCTCGCCGACAAGCGTCATGGGGCGGGCCGACTTGATGGGCAGCGCCAGTCTTCTTTCGGCCCGCGTCCGGCTCACCTCACAGGCTCACAGCCTCACACTCATACCCGTGCGAGCAAAGCTACACCTTTTCCTTGCGCGCTCCCGCGGCAGCAGAGTCGGCGCCGCCCTCCGCGCAGGCGCAGCCAGGGAGACTCAGGACGTGTTTGGTTGCCTGCATACATCTCGATCAGGCCCACATGGGAAGGATCAAGCCTGTTTGGTAGCCCACATACACTATTGGGCCTGCATCGCACGCTTCTTAAAACACCTCTGGGCATGGCTCGCTGGAAACACTCAGATTGACAGTTTCTCTCGAGCCAGGCCGAGCAGAAGCGCAGCGAACGGGCCCCTGCACGAGGAGAAACGGGAGGGATGCGAGGTGTTTACACAGTGTCTTCTTCAGTAAGCTCCTCTCTAATCTCCTCTCTTCCATGTCCCTCTAATCTACACAACGATGCTTCGATTCATGGTAAGCTCTATACGAAAAAGATGCACATCGATGCTACGGTTCCATTCAGGCAATTGGTTTGTAGTTTTGTCGATCGTAGATGCTCAATTTCTTGTTCCTGTTTGGAGTTTTTTTGGACGAATTTTGTCAGATTCGTCGTGCACGATCGATTGTTTGAAATTTTCTTTGACCATCAGCCTAATCTCGCAGTTCTGCACAACATTCGTGTTGCAAGTTTTCTGTTTCGACAATCGTAGACGAGAAGATCTACATATTTCTCATGGCTGTACATATGGGTATGTGTGATATGATTTAAGACACTGCTTAATTATTCCTCTAGCCGGCGTGGTTTCTCTTGATCTTCTCTCTCGCGTCTTGCTGTGGTAGTGTCATCGTCACCGTCGTTCATCTTGGCCTTCTCTCCATGATCCTACTGCAGTTAAGCCACCATGGCGCGCACACTGACGGGGTTCTTCTCCTCTGTTCTCTGCCACCGACGGGGTCGATCATCTTGGCCTCCTCCTGGCCTCCTCTTTCTCATCCTACTACACTGGAGTCATTTTCGGTGTCGATCATCTCAGCTCCTCTCTCTCATCCTACTACACTGACGATGCCATGGCGTGAGCACTGCATTTCTCCTCCTTTGTCCACTGTCTTTGCGCGAGCACTTCAACTAGTTCGCCGACGGGGTCGCTCACCCATGACTCTGTGCTTGTCATGTCGGACACGGCGCCACGGCCACTGTCCACCGCAGTCGCCATGGTCCAGCGCACACTACATTTCTTCTCCCCCTTTCTCTGCTAGCTCATAACCCTGTGTGCTAAGTGCAAGTGCTAGCTCTTAATCACACCCCATGCGGGAAACCAAACAGCATGTAGTTGTATGTGCCGAGACAATGCAGGAAATCAAACAACATGCCAAAGTTGATCCTCTAATGCAGGAAGTCCATATGCAGGCAACCAAACAACTTGCAGATGTCACATATGAGGCTGTTTTTCAGAGTTGGGCTAGGTTGGGATGTGTATGCAATGCCGGGTACTGTTCAAGACTGCAAGTTTGCAACCAAACATGCCCTCAGGCGAACAGCAAGAGAGAGGGGCGGGGTTGGAGCTGGGGTCGGGGTGGAAGCGCGGAGCATGGCGAGGCCGCTCGGCTTCGGCGCTGCTGCCAGGCTTGGATCATCAGCGGCAGTCAGTCGTGGCGCCCCGAACGCGGCCTGTTCAACGAAATGCGCCAACCACCTGCCTTTTCTGCCACAGCCTTTTGAAGAAATAATGCTCTCTTCTTGTGCCAGCTTCGCTCAACTGTTTGATAAGATCAGCGTTACGTTCTGCGAGGGTTTCCTGCATCCAGAAAAGAGGTGCGGCGCTGGGCTCACCTCGCTCGCTCCATCCATCCCATCTCCCCACCCCCTCCTCTCTCCATTTCGTTTGCGGCGGCGGTGATGAGCGGGTGGCGCGTGGAGAAGAGGCCAATGGAGCCTCCGGTCTCGGATGGGGAGCGGCGGCGTGAGCGTGACCTGCGGGAGAAGGCGAAGAAGGAGATGCGTGCAAGACCGAGCGACAGATCTGAGCGGAGCCACGAGCAAGAGGGGCGCGAGGGGGATTGGGGTCCTCCTCCCCCTTGGTGGATCCAGCAACAGGAGCGAAGAAAGAAGAAAAAGGAAATGGCTTGGCGTCGGGAGCTCGAGCGCAAGCCAGCGGATCTCCCCAACTTTGGTGGTGGCCATGGGGACCCCCTGGCCAAGAAGCCCAGGGCGGCGACCGAACCTCTGGCGGTGTCTCTTCCCCCTGGCGCGAAGGGCACAACGGGCGAGCCCATTCCGGTGGAGGACGCATCAGAGGCGCTGGATGTGAATGTTTCAAGTGCGGGAGACTAGGTCACTATCAGTCCAAGTGCAAATTTCAGCCCTTATGTGTGCTATGCAAGGAAGAGGGTCATGCTTCTGCGCACTGTCCGATGAGGGGTCGATAGCCAAGCCTGCAGATCATGGGAAGCGCAATCTCAGGGGAGGGCTTCTTCTGTCTGCAATTCGAGGAGGAGGAGGAGTTTGAGGGTCCACGATAGCTCTCGGTCGGCAATGATGCGATTCTCTCTGCAGAGCCGGGCCGCCTGAACCTGCGGGTCCTCAAGCAGGAGCTCAAGCACATGGTCACGGGGGATTGGGACTGGCAAGTCACTCAAGTGGGAGAAGATGATTTCATGGTGGTATAACCCTCTGCAGGTCTTCTCCATATGGCTCGGACTAGTGGCAAGCTGTTCCTCTCAAGTAACGACATCACTGCTAGGGTGCGGGATGTGGTTCATGAGGTGATTCCCCCAATGGTGATGCCAGAAGCTTGGGTGCGGCTCCATGGGATCCCTGATAAACATCGCAAGATCGAGCGAATCAAGGAGGCTTTTAAGATGTTGGGGCGGCTTATCGTGGTCGATGAGCTCTCCATCATTAAATCGGGTCCGGTGAGGATGAAACTGGCTTGCAAGACTCCGGCCAAGCTGAATGGCACAGTGGAGGTCTGGTTCAACCACGAAGGGTACCAGATCAGGGTTGAGCTGGAGCGGCTGCCGAGGCAGCTGGGGGATGGGGGAGGGGCTCCGGGGGCGGGCCCCTCCGCTCCCCCGCCTGATAGCCAGCAAGGCAAGGGCGGGCCACACAAGCCTGGGCCACACACGGGCAATTCCTCCAAGGTGGCTGCCACTGGTGTGATTGTGCCCAAATCTTCGGCGGTGGTGCCACAGAAGGAGGCGTCTGGCTCCGGTGCGAAGGTGGTCGGCCAAGATGTAGTGATGGGCGAGCTGGTAGACGAGCATGAAGATAGCATCCAAGACACTTCAATAGATACTGAGACATGGGAAAAACTGGGTGTGATCGCGACTCAAGACACGGTCGTCAGCCTTTCCCCCCTTGCTCGCTCTCTGGACCCGTCCTTTGAAGTGCTCGGGAATGCGACAACGCCTCTGTCGCTGGTGGCCATGGAGACCGAGGCCTTGCATGCCTCGCCAGAGCGTGGTGGGGGCTCGGGGCTGGGCTGCGTCCTCATGGACTCGGACCCCACACCGGCCTCGGACAGGTGCCTGTCGAGCGGCTCCGGCCGCCAGGCCAAGAAGACTGCTGGGCGGAAGGCTGGGTGCAAGACGGTGGCCACGGAAGCTGCGGGGTCGGTGGCGGCGTTGGGGGGCGAGTTGGGGGCGGCTTTGGTGGCTTCAGGGCCGGCAGCCAAGGCCAAGCGTTCAAGGGCAACCCCGGTGGCTTCTCGGGCTCCAAGCGCACGCGCCAAAGCCAAGCTTGGGGACATGACTCCGCTGGAGAGTGCCAAGCTCCATGTTGCTGACAAAAACATGGATGTTGCAGGTAACTCTCCCCCCTCTTTTAAGATTCTGAATGCTTTCTCCGACGAGCATCTTGCTGAGATTCTTCACGATAGTGGCGTTGCGTTAGATTCCCCGACTTTGGATATTATCCCGTTAGTTCGTGCGCGTGAACAAGCTCAGGCCGCCCTTGCGGCTGCTGCTGCCAGGGGCGTGGCGGTACAGCCCGTGGACGACCACTCTTCAGCACTAGTAGGGGCTGGTCCTATCGCTCTGCCCATCAAGGGAGACGAGGCCGGGGTGGCCTCGGACTTGCCTTCTTCCAGCCGGGTGCCGGCTAGGAAGCGAGTGGCCAAGGCGGTTAGCTCCCGTGGAGTCTGCCTGCGCAACCGGATTATTTGATGCGGTATATCTTTTGGAATATCCGCGGTTGCGGGCATGCGGGGCGGCGTACGCAATTACGAGAGTATATGTTCAAAGAACGCATCGACTTCGTCGCGCTCCAGGAGACGATTAAGGACGATTTTTCGTTTAGAGATATTTTGGCGTACGATCCGCTGCAGCGTTTTGATTGGTTCTGGACTCCTTCCGTGGGCCTTTCTGGTGGTCAATTGATGGGCTGTAATAAAGATGTTTGCGACGTTATTCTGTGGGAATCTGGTTCATTTCATATCGCTGCCACTGTTCATCACCGGGTTTCCCTTGCCTCTTGGGTGATCATAAGTGTGTATGGGCCGACTGATCATGCGAGGTCTGCTGAGTTCTTAGGAGAACTCACAGCTCTGGTTGGGGCCAAACAAGCGTCCAACCTACCAGTTCTGGTGGGAGGGGACTTTAACTTGATCCGCTCGGGGGCGGACAAGAACAATGACAACATTGACTGGGCTAGGGTGTCTCTGTTCAATAATGCCATCGCGTCCGCTGCTCTTATAGAGATTGCGCGTACGGGGGCAAGATACACTTGGACTAACAAACAGAGGGAGCCAGTTCGATGTGTACTTGACCGTGTATTCTGTTCAAGTGACTGGTAGGTCTTGTTTCCCCTTTGCACCTTAGTGGCTGAAACGCACATTGGATCAGACCACGTACCTCTGATCCTATCCTCAGGGGAGGAAAGTGTGCGTCGCAGCCGTAGATTCTTTTTTGAGACAGCATGGTTCGAACATGAGGGTTTCTGCCAACTTGCCACGAATCGCTGGTCCTTGATTGGTAACCATGTAGGCCACCAACGAGGACCAGTAGAGTTTTGGTCCTCTGCGGCTGCTGCCTTGCGGGCTTTCCTCAAGGGTTGGGGGGCCAATCATGGCAGCGAATCTAAAAGGGAAAGGGAGCGCATTGTGGATGAAATTGCTCGCCTAGACGCGCAGACGGACGTGAGATCCTTCTCTAGGGACGAATGGGAGTATAGATACTCCTTAGAGCACCAAGTCCTGGCTATTCTCAGGGCGGCGGAGGAGTATTGGCGCCGTAGGGGCGGCGTCAAGTGGGTCGTGAAAGGCGACGCCAACACGGGATACTTCCATGCGTATGCTAATGGCCGTAAGCGCAAGAGCACAATTCTTAGGCTTCAGTCGGAGGGCGGGGTACTATTCACCCAAAATGAAATAGTTAAGCACATCTTCGATTTCTTCGTAGAGCTGTTGGGAATAGCCGAAGCAAAGAGCTTAAGTCTCAGGGAAGACTTATGGGGTCTGCACGAGCGTGTTTTGCAGCAGGAAAACGACACCTTAATGGTGACCTTTTCACCCCAAGAGCTCGATCGTGCGCTTGCTGGTATGAAGAACGACACGGCTCCTGGCCCGAATGGCTGGCCGGTGGAGTTCTTCAAACGGTTTTGGCCGACGCTTAGGGACCTGTTTCAAGCGATTCTCAATGGCTTTGCCCTCGGTACAGTGGACCTGACGCGTCTCAATTATGGGGCTATCTGCTTGATCCCCGAGGTTAAAGGGGCGGAATCAATTAAGCAGTTTCGGCCGATCACGCTCATAAATGTTCCTTTCAAGATATGTGCCAAAGCCTATGGTTCTAGGTTAGCGTCGGTCGCTCAACGTGTCATTAGCAAGAGACAACCCGCTTTCCTTAAAGGCAGGAACATCCTGGAAGGGCCTATTGCCCTTACGGAGATAATCCATGAGTTGAAACGTTCGCGGAGCCAGGGGGTCATCCTCAAACTAGATTTCGAAAAAGCGTACGACCGTGTAAACTGGGAGTTTGTACGGGAGGTCCTCCCTAAAAAGGGTTTTGAGGCAGGGTTCGTCCACCGGATCATGCATCTGATCTCGTGTGGCAACACCTCGGTTATTGTCAATGGCGAAATGGGTAAGTTCTTTCGCAATAGGAAAGGCCTTAGACAAGGCGACCCCGTCTCCCCTCTCGTCTTTAACTTTGTGGCGGACGCTTTGGCAGCCCTGCTGTCCAAGGCCAGGGAGGCTGGACACATCAAGGGGCTTGTCCCACACCTCATTCCAGGTGGTGTGACACACCTACAATATGCGGACGACACTTTGTTGTTGTTCAAACCGGACGACCATAGTATTGCTACGATTAAGCTCCTGCTACTAGCTTTTGAGCTCCTCTCCGAACTCAAGATTAACTTTCTTAAGAGTGGGGTCATTACCATGGGTTGGATGACCAGCACAGCACACGTGTTGCAAACCTACTTAATTGCAAGCTGGGGAGCTTTCCAATTAAGTACCTAGGGCTTCCTATCTCTCACCGCAAACTATCGATTTTAGAGTGGGAGCCTCTGTACGGGAAAGTGGCCAACAGGGTAAGCCCATGGCGAGGGAGATTCATGTCCTCTGCCGCAAGGCTTATTCTAACGAACTCGAGTCTCTCTTCTCTTCCCCTCTTCACAATGGGGATGTTCTTACTAGCTGGCGGCGTACACGCTAAGCTAGACACCCCGAGAGCCCGGTTCTTTTGGGAAGGAACTGGAATCAAGAGGAAATACCACCTAGTAAAATGGGCGTTCCGTAGGGGCGCTCCTATGGGCTATTTGGACGACGCGTAACAAGATTATGATTGAGAAAAAAATTCCCTAACCATCCTGCAGACGTGATCTTCAAATGCCACCTATTTTTGCAGATGTGGACCCCTCTGGGGAAGGAGCGCGATGCTGAGCGCATGTCAGAAGCTATGGCGCGCATCAAGGTGATTCAGGCGCAGGCAAGACAGGATCTGGCGAGCTAAAGATGCTTTTGGGGTTTCTTTTGCGGCAAGTCTGTTATCTAGGTCGTTGCGCTGATCTGTTCGGATGGCTGTAATATTTATGTCACGATTAACCTTTTGTTCTACCCCGTGCTGGTCGTGGACCGTTGGTACTTTCTTTAGTATGCTAAGTTGTAACCGTTTGAACCTGCTGCCTTATGGGCTTTATTAATTTAAAGCCGGACGCTTCTAGCGTCTTCGTTCAAAAAAAAGTGTTACGTTCTGCATCTGAAGAATGCAGTGCCCATGACAGCTAGACTCGTGCAGACTTTCAGAGTATTCAGTTCAGGCTTTCTGAATAATGCTATAGCTCAGCAGTTGCTTACTGATTGCCCCAGATTCGCAAAGCCCTTGTATCTGGTGCATGGGGTATGAAACTGGAAGCTCCCTCATCTTAGCCATGTTTCCGCTCTCACCCTCGCCACTCATCTCCAGGCGTGAAGAAGCTTCAAATATGAAATATGCACTGCTGACAACAGAGAATGCTTCAAATATGAAGTGATCTATTCTAGCTAAAAGCTGCCAACAGTTGTTTATGTTCCACTGATTTGGCAGATCAGATGAAGATCAACCCCCACCGTTGTCCTCTCAAGACCCCCTGCCCGAAAAACATACGACTCTGATGGCCGGAATAAACATGTCGACACCAAACAGGCAAGAAACTTTTTTTTAGAGAAAAGGCAAGCGCCCGACTTTATAGATAAAGCCACCAGGCAGAGTCATAACACCAGCACAAATCACCACATAAGTTTAGCAGACTAGGGATAAGAAGTACGAGTACAAGGCATCCAGCCTAATGGCACGCAGGTCAGCACGTCGAGCAGCAGAGACAATTAGGAATCCGTCCTCCTAGAGAGCCGCAGCAGGGAAGACGCCGTAGATTTCATTTTAGGTAGCATGTCGTCGAAAGCCTCAAGGTCCCCTTCCTTAGTCAATGATCTCCACTGCTGCAAAAAGACATTGGCTTTAAATAAGCAACTCACAGGGTTAGCCGGGAAAATGTGTTCGATAGTGAACTAAGAACATGGTTAAGTGGGACCTTATTTATTGGAATTCCTCCGATAATAAATGCAAATATAGAATGGTTAAGTGGGACCTTATTTGTAGACCTAAGAACATAGGGGGCCTTGGCATCATAAATACTCTGGTCATGAACAAATGCCTTATGTTAAAATGGTGGTGGAAGATAATGTACCTTCAGGATCGTCCTACATGGCTCTCTCTTCTCAAAGCTAAATACTTCCCTTCCTCCAGCCCTATGCTCGCCCCCTCTTCTAGTGGTTCTCAATTTTGGCATCAGCTTGTTAAAGTTCGTCCGATTTTCCGCTCTCTTGTTAAATTTGTAGTCCGAAATGGTAAATCTACTCGCTTTTGGTTAGACTGGTGGGTAGGGGATACCACGCTGGCGGTTGCATATCCGACTTTGTTTTTGTTTTTTGCTAATCCCGAGATCTTTATCTTTGAGCTCTCGGCTCAGGACTGGGTTTTAGATTTTTGGCGTTCTCTTTCCCCTGTGGAGCTGGAAGATTGGCAACGCCTTACTGCCTGCTTCCCCTTGCTTTCGTAGGAAGAGGACTCCGTTGTTTGGCCCCATTCCTCCTCGGGGCGTTTCTCTGTTAAATCCGCGTACTCAAAGCTTATCTCCGACGGCCGCACTGCTAAGTTTAAGGATATCTGGTCAGCTCGCATTCCCCCTAAGATTAAAATCTTCCTATGGCAAGCTTCCCATCATAAACTTCCTGCGACTGATCAAATTAAGAAGAGGAACGGGCCGGGCTCTGATAGATGCGAATTATGTGGCGCTATTGAGAATACCGAACATATATTTTTTCATTGCTCTCTAGCTAAATTCAGTTGGAGCTGCATTAGACTTTGGCTTCGTGTTAGTTGGAACCCATCTCCTTTTGAGGATCTGCGGTGTTGTATTAATTCATTATCAGGCCGGTCTAGGAGGGTATTCTTGGTGAGATGGGCTGCGATTTGTTGGTCGCTATGGACTACTAGAAACAGGCAAGAGGCTCATGTAAATATAAGCATTGGAGCAGCAGAACCCACTGGCTTCATATTTTCTGCATCCTTGCAATCTAGCATTCCACAGACGACTGAGCCAGCGAGACACCACAAGGTCAAGGAAATATTTTCAGCTGCATGGGTTTCAGAATTCAAACATCTCATTCTGTTTAGCTGTGTTTTCTTAACTCTTATGTGATCTTAATCATAAGTGGTTATTTTTTACTTTTCTTTTAATAAACATCTCATTCTGTTTAGCTGTAAGCACCTATCACGCACACACACACACGAGAGTGCTCTGAAGACAGTAGGTTTTGCGTTGCGAACACTTGCAACTTTTCTACATTCGATCTTCTCCTCTTATTTAGTTACAGAAGGGAAACGAGGCCACTAACAGCCCGAGAAAACAACCACGCCGAGCCACAACGATCGCGCCATCCCACGATCTAGCTCGTGCAGGGTGTGGACTACTTCTAAGGAAAGAAAAACCTCCTAACAAACTTATCTACTCAGTTATCTAAGCAACGTTTATTTTCTGCTAAGTCTAAACCAACGAACACACAAGGTTTAAGTCCACAATCACTCCCTAAGCCTTGTGTGCCTCGTCGAGTTCCACCATCCCGATCTTCATGCGCTGCTCCTGAAGCTTGACTCGCCCGAGTGCCTTAGTGAGCACATCGGCAAGTTGATCTCCGGACCGAACGAACTCGATCTGGATCTTCCCGTTCTCCACGCACTCCCGGATGAAATGATACCTGATTTCAATGTGTTTGCTCCGGTCATGGTAAACAGGGTTCTTACTTAGTGAGATGGCCGACTTGTTGTCGACGTTGAGCACCGCCGCCTTCAGTTCTTCGTCTTTTATTTCTCCCAGCAGCCGTGCGAGCCATATACCTTGGCATGCCACCGTGGTGGCGGCCATGTACTCCGACTCGCATGAGGAGAGGGCCACAACCCTCTGCTTCTGTGATTGCCAGCTGACCAGGTTGCTGCCAGGGAAGAAGGCGACGCCGGTGGTACTCCTGCGGTTGTCCACATCGCCGCCCAGATCACTATCGCTGTAGCTGATCAGAGGCGCATCGTGGTCACCGCGCGTGTACCGCACTCCCCAGTGCAGAGTCCCGGCCACGTAGCGCAGAACATGCTTTACTGCCGCCATGTGCTCCGTCGTGGGCTCCTGCATGAACTGCGAGACGTACCCGACGAAGAAGGCAAGATCCGGCCTGGTGTGGACGAGGTAGCGGAGCATGCCCACGATGCTCATGTACTCGGTGACGTCCACAGGCTGTACCGAGCTCACCCTGCTCAGCTTGAAGCACGGCTCCATGGGCGTGTGACAGGGGTTGCAACCCGTCATGTCCGCCTTGTCGAGGATCTTGGCAGCGTACGCGGCCAGACCAAGGTCGATGCCGCCATTGTGCTGCCTCACCTCGATCCCAAGATAGTAATGGAGCCATCCCAGGTCGCTCATGTTGAAGAGTGCCTGCATCTCCTTCTTGAAGCCATCGATCTCCTCCTCGTCTGAGCCAGTGACGATCAGATCATCGACGTAGACGCCGACGACCAAGCGCGAGGACGCCGTGCCCCTGACATACACCGCGTGTTCAGACAGACACCTGCTGAATCCAAGCGAGTCCAGACTCGCGTCCAGCTTGGCGTTCCTGAAGGAAATATGCCCTAGAGGCAATAATAAAGTTATTATTTATTTCCTTATTTCATGATAAATGTTTATTATTCATGCTAGAATTGTATTAACCGGAAACATAATACATGTGTGAATACATAGACAAACATAGTGTCACTAGTATGCCTCTACTTGACTAGCTCGTGAATGAAAGATGGTTAAGTTTCCTAGCCATGGACAAAAGAGTTGTCATTTGATTAACGGGATCACATCATTAGGAGAATGATGTGATTGACTTGACCCATTCCGTTAGCTTAGCACTTGATCGTTTAGTATGTTGCTATTGCTTTCTTCATGACTTATATAAAGTTCCTACAACTATGAGATTGTGCAACTCCCGTTTACCGGAGGAACACTTTGTGTGCTATGAAACATCACAACGTAACTGGGTGATTATAAAGGTGCTCTACAGGTGTCTCCAAAGGTACATGTTGAGTTGGCATAATTCGAGATTAGGTTTTGTCACTCCGATTGTCGGAGAGGTATCTCTGGGCCCTCTCGGTAATACTCATCACTTAAGCCTTGCAAGCATTGTAACTAATGAGTTAGTTATGAAATGATGTATTACGGAACGAGTAAAGAGACTTGCCGGTAATGAGATTGAACTAGGTATTTGTTGGGGAACGTAGTAATTTCAAAAAAAATTCCTACGTACACGCAAGATCATGGTGATGGCATAGCAACGAGAGGGGAGAGTGTTGTCCACGTACCCTCGTAGACCGTAAGCGGAAGCGTTAGAACAACGCGGTTGATGTAGTCGTACGTCTTCACGGCCCGACCGATCAAGCACCGAAACTACGGCACCTCCGAGTTCTAGCACACGTTCAGCTCGATGACGTCCCTCGAACTCCGATCCAGCCGAGTGTCGGGGGAGAGTTCCGTCAGCACGACGGCGTGGTGATGATCTTGATGTACTACCGACGCAGGGCTTCGCCTAAGCACCGCTACGATATTATCGAGGTGGATTATGGTGGAGGGGGGCACCGCACACGGCTAAGAGATCCAAGGGATCAATTGTTGTTGTGCCTAGAGGTGCCCCCTGCCCCCGTATATAAAGGAGCAAGGGGGGAGGGGGTGCCCGGCCTAGTAGGGGCGCGCCAAGGGGAGTCCTACTCCCACCGGGAGTAGGACTCCCTCCTTCCTTGTTGGAGTAGGAGAAGTGGAAAGAGGGGGAGAGGGAAAAGGAAAAGGGGGCTGCCCCCCTTGTCCAATTCGGACCAGAGGGGGGGCGCAGGCCTCTTTCCTTTTGGTCTCTCTCCTCTATTCCCGTATAGCCCAATAAGGCCCATATACTCCCCGGCGAATTCCCGTAACTCTCCGGTACTCCGAAAATTACCCGAATCACTCGGAACCTTTCCGAACTCCGAATATAGTCGTCCAATATATCGATCTTTACGTCTCGACCATTTCGAGACTCCTCGTCATGTCCCTGATCTCATCCGGGACTCCGAACTCCTTCGGTACATCAAAAATCATAAACTCATAATATAACTGTCATAAGCGTGCGGACCCTACGGGTTCGAGAACAATGTAGACATGACCTAGAACTATTCTCGGTCAATAACCAATAGCGGAACCTGGATGCTCATATTGGCTCCCACATATTCTACGAAGATCTTTATCGGTCAAACCGTATAACAACATACGTTGTTCCCTTTGTCATCGGTATGTTACTTGCCCGAGATTCGATCGTCGGTATCCAATACCTAGTTCAATCTCGTTACTGGCAAGTCTCTTTACTCGTTACGTAATTCATCATCTCGCAACTAACTCATTAGTTGCATTGCTTGCAAGGCTTATGTGATGTGCATTACCGAGAGGGCCCAGAGATACCTCTCCGACATTCGGAGTGACAAATCCTAATCTCGAAATACGCCAACCCAACAAGTACCTTTGGAGACACCTGTAGAGCACTTTTATAATCACCCAGTTATGCTGTGACGTTTGGTAGCACACAAAGTGTTCCTCCGGTAAACGGGAGTTGCATAATCTCATAGTCATAGGAACATGTATAAGTCATGAAGAAAGCAATAGCAACATACTAAATGATCGGGTGCTAAGCTAACGGAATGGGTCATGTCAATCAGATCATTCAACTAAAGATGTGATCCCGTTAATCAAATAACAACTCTTTTGTCTATGGTTAGGAAACATAACCATCTTTGATTAACAAGCTAGTCAAGTAGAGGCATACTAGTGACACTCTGTTTGTCTATATATTCACACATGTATTATGTTTCCGGTTAATACAATTCTAGCATGAATAATAAATATTTATCATGAAATAAGGAAATAAATAATAACTTTATTATTGCCTCTAGGGCATATTTCCTTCAGTCTCCCACTTGCACTAGAGTCAATAATCTAGATCACATCACCATGTGATTAACATCGATAGTTCACATCATCATGTGATTAACACCCATAGTTCACATCGCCATGTGACCAACACCCAAAGGGTTTACTAGATTCACTAATCTAGTTCACATCTCTATGTGATTAACACCCAAAGAGTACTAAGGTATGAACATGTTTTGCTCATGAGAGAAGTTTAGTCAACGGGTCTGTCACATTCAGAGCCGTATGTATTTTGCAAATATTCTATGTCCACAATGCTCTGCACGGAGCTACTCTAGCTAATTGCTCCCACTTTCAATATGTATCCAGATTGAGACTTAGAGTCATCTGGATCAGTGTAAAAGTTTGCACCGATGTAACTTTTACAACGAACTCTTTTATCACCTCCATAATCGAGAAACATCTCCTTAGTCCTCACTAAGGATATTCTTGACCGCTGTCTAGTGATCTACTCTTAGATCAAAATTGTATTCCTTTGCCAAACTCAGAGCAAGGTATACAATAGGTCTAGTACACAGCATAGCATACTTTATAGAACCTATGACTGAGGCATAGGGAATGACTGTTCATTCTTTTCTATTTTCTGCCATGGTCGGGTTTTGAGTCTTACTCAACTTCACACCTTGCAACACAGGCAAGAACTCTTTCTTTGACTGTTCCATTTTGAACTACTTCAAAATCTTGTCAAGGTATGTACTCATTGAAAAATCTTATCAAGCGTCTTGATCTATCTCTATAGATCTTGATGCTCAATGTGTAAGCAGCTTCACCAAGGTCTTTCTTTGAAAAAATCCTTTCAAACACTCCTTTATGCTTTGCAAAATAATTATACATTATTTCCGATCAACAATATGTCATTCACATATACTTATCAGAAATGTTGTAGTGCTCCCACTCACTTTATTGTAAATACAGGCTTCTTCAAAAGTCTGTATAAAACCATATGCTTTGATCAACTCATCAAAGCGTATATTCCAACTCCGAGATGCTTGCACCAGTCCATAGATGGATCGCTAGAGCTTGCACACTTTGTTAGCATCTTTAGGATTGACAAAAACTTTCTGGTTGCATCATATACAATTCTTCTTTTAAAAAATCCATTAAGGAATGCAGTTTTGACATCCATTTGCCAGATTTCATAAAATGTGGCAATTGCTAACATGATTCAGACAGACTTAAGCTTCGATACGAGTGAGAAAATCTCATCGTATTCAACACCTTGAACTTGTTGAAAACCTTTCGCAACAAGTCGAGCTTAGTAGATAGTAACACTACTATCAGTGTCCGTCTTCCTCTTGAAGATCCATTTATTTAACATGGCTTGCTGATCATCGAGCAAGTCAATCAAAGTCCATACTTTGTTCTCATACATGGATCATATCTCAGATTTTATGGCCTCAAGCCATTTCGTGGAATCTGGGCTCATCATCGCTTCCTCATAGTTTGTAGGTTCATCATGGTCTAGTAACATGACTTGCAGAACAGGATTACCGTACCACTCTGGTGCGGATCTTACTCTGGAAGACCTACGAGGTTCTGTAGTAACTTAATCTGAAGTTTCATGATCATCATCATTAACTTCCTCACTAATTGGTGTAGTAGTCACAGGAACAAATTTCTGTGATGAACTACTTTCAAATAAGGGAGCAGGTACAATTACCTCATCAAGTTCTACTTTCCTCCCACTCACTTCTTTCGAGAGAAACTCCTTTCTCTAGAAAGGATCCATTCTTAGCAACGAATGTTTTGCCTTTGGATTTGTGATAGAAGGAGTACCCAACAGTTTCCTTTAGGTATTCTATGAAGACGCACTTCTCCGATTTGGGTTCGAGCTTATCAGGTTGAAACTTTTTCATATAAGCATCGCAACTCCAAACTTTAAGAAACGACAACTTTGGTTTCTTGCCAAACCACAGTTCATAAGGCATCGTCTCAACGGATTTTGATGGTGCCCAATTTAAAGTGAATGCAGCTGTCTCTAATGCATAACCCCAAAACGATAGCGGTATATCGGTAAGAAACATCATAGATTGTACAATATCCAATAAAGTACGGTTATGACGTTCGGACACACCATTACGCTGTGGTGTTCCGGGTGGCGTGACTTGCGAAACTATTCCGCATTGTTTCAAATGTAGACCAAACTCGTAACTCAAATATTCTCCTCCACGATCAGATCGTAGAAATTTTATTTTCTTGTTACGATGATTTTCAACTTCACTCTAAAATTCTTTGAACTTTTCAAACGTTTCAGACTTATGTTTCATTAAGTAGATATACCCATATTTGCTCAAATCATATGTGAAGGTCAGAAAATAATGATACTTGCCGCGAGCCTCAACACTCATCGGATCGCATACATCAGTATGTATTATTTCCAATAAGTCAGTTGCTCGCTCTATTGTTTCGGAGAACGGAGTCTTTAGTCATCTTGCCCATAAGGCATGGTTCGCAAGCATCAAGTGATTCATAATCAAGTGATTCCAAAATCCCATCAGCATGGAGTTTCTTCATGCGCTTTACACCAATATGACCTAAACTGCAGTGCCACAAATAAGTTGCACTATCATTATTAACTTAGCATCTTTTGGTTTCAATATTATGAATATGTGTATCACTACGATCGAGATCCAACGAACCATTTTCATTGGGTGTGTAACCATATAAGGTTTTATTCATGTAAACAGAACAACAATTTATTCTCTTACTTAAATGAATAACCGTATTGCAATAAACATGATCAAATCATATTCATGCTCAACGCAAACACCAAATAACACTTATTTAGTTTCAACACTAATCCCGAAAGTATAGGGAGTGTGCGATGATGATCATATCAATCTTGAAACTACTTTCAACACACGTCGTCACTTCACCCTTAACTAGTTTCTGTTTATTCTGCAACTCCCATTTCGAGTTACTACTCTTAGCAACTGAACCAGTACCAAGTACCGAGGGGTTGCTATAAACACTAGTAAAGTACACATCAATAACATGTATATCAAATATACCTTTGTTCACTTTGCCATCCTTCTTATCCGCCAAATACTTGGGGTAGTTCCACTTCCAGTGACCAGTCCCTTTGCAGTAGAATCACTTAGTCTTAGGCTTAGGTCCAGACTTGGGCTTCTTCACTTGAGCAGCAACTTGCTTGCTGTTCTTCTTGAAGTTCCCCTTCTTCCCTTTGCCCTTTTTCTTGAAACTAGTGATCTTGTCCACCATCAACACTTTGATGTTTTTCTTTGATTTCTACCTTCGCTGATTTTTGCATCGCGAAGAGCTTGGGAATTGTTTTCGTCATCCCTTGCATACTATAGTTCATCACGAAGTTCTAGTAACTTAGTGATGGTGACTAGAGAATTCTGTCAATCACTATCTTATCTGGAAGATTAACTCCCACTTGATTCAAGCGATTGAAGTACCCAGACAATCTGACACATGCTCACTAGTTGAGCGATTCTCCTCCATCTTTTAGCCATAGAACTTGTTGGAGACTTCATATCTCTCAACTCGGGTATTTGCTTGAAATATTAACTTCAACTTCTGGAACATCTCATATGGTCCATGATGTTCAAAACGTCTTTGAAGTCCCGATTCTAAGCCGTTAAGCATGGTGCACTAAACTATCATGTAGTCATCATATTGAGCTAGCCAAACGTTCATAACGTCTGCATCTGCTCCTGCAATAGGTTTGTCACCTAGCGGTGCATCAAGGACATAATTCTTCTGCGCAGCAATGAGGATAAACCTCAGATCACGGATCCAATCCGCATCATTGCTACTAACATTTTTCAACACAATTTTCTCTAGGAACATATCAAAATAAACATATGAAAGCAACAACGCAAGCTATTGATCTACAACATAAGTTGCAAAATACTACCAGGACTAAGTTCATGATAAATTTAAGTTCAATTAATCATATTACTTAAGAACTCCCACTTAGAAAGACATCCCTCTAATCCTCTAAGTGATCACGTGATCCAAATCAACTAAACCATAACCGATCATCACGTGAAATGGAATAGCTTTCAATGGTGAACATCATTATGTTGATCATATCTACTATATGATTCACGCTCGACCTTTCGGTCTTCGTGTTCCGAGGCCATATCTGCATATGCTAGGCTCATCAAGTTTAACCTGAGTATTCCGCGTGTGCAAAACTGGCTTGCACCCGTTGTAGATGGACGTAGAGCTTATCACACCCGATCATCACGTGGTGTCTGGGCACGACGAACTTTGGCAACGGTGCATACTCAGGGAGAACACTTCTTGATAATTAGTGAGAGATCATCTTATAATGCTACCGTCAAACAAAACAGAATAAGATGTATAACAGATAAACATCATATGCAATCAAAATATGTGACATGATATGGCCATGATCATCTTGCGCCTTTGATCTCCATCTCCAAAGTACTGTCATGATCTCTATTGTCACCGGCACGACACCATGATCTTCATCATCTTGATCTATATCAATGTGTCTTCACATGGACGTCTCGCCAACTATTGATCTTGCAACTATTGCTATCGCATAGCGATAAAGTAAAGCAATTATTTGGCACTTGCATCTTATGCAACAAAGAGACAACCATAGAGCTTCTGCCAGTTGCCGATAACTTCAACAAAACATGATCATCTCATACAACAACTTATATCTCATCACGTCTTGCCATATCACATCACAACATGCCCTGCAAAAACAAGTTAGACGTCCTCTACTTTGTTGTTGCAAGTTTTACGTGGCTGCTATGGGCTGAGCAAGAACCGTTCTTACCTACGCATCAAAACCACAACGATAGTTCGTCAAGTTGGTGTTGTTTTAACCTTCTCAAGGACCGGGCGTAGCCACACTCGGTTCAACTAAAGTTGGAGAAACTGACACCCGCTAGTCACCTATGTGCAAAGCACGGCGGTAAAACCAGTCTCGCGTAAGCGTACGCGTAATGTAGGTCCGGGCCGCTTCATCCAACAATACCGCCGAACCAAAGTATGACATGCTGGTAAGCAGTATGACTTGTATCACCCACAACTCACTTGTGTTCTACTCGTGCATATAACATCAACGCGTAAAACCTAGGCTCGGATGCCACTGTTGGGGAACGTAGTAATTTCAAAAAAAATTCCGACGTAGACGCAAGATCATGGTGATGGCATAGCAACGAGAGGGGAGAGTGTTGTCCACGTACCCTTGGAGACCGTAAGCGGAAGCGTTAGAACAACGCGGTTGATGTAGTCGTACGTCTTCACGGCCCGACCGATCAAGCACCGAAACTACGGCACCTCCGAGTTCTAGCACACGTTCAGCTCAATGACGTCCCTCGAACTCCGATCCAGCCGAGTGTCGAGGGAGAGTTCTGTCAGCACGACGGCGTGGTGATGATCTTGATGTACTACCGACGCAGGGCTTCGCCTAAGCACCGCTACGATATTATCGAGCTGGATTATGGTGGAGGGGGGCACCGCACACGGCTAAGAGATCCAAGGGATCAATTGTTGTTGTGCCTAGAGGTGCCCCCCTGCCCCCGTATATAAAGGAGCAGGGGGGGAGGGGCGGCCGGCCTAGTAGGGGCGCGCCAAGGGGAGTCCTACTCCCACCGGGAGTAGGACTCCCTCCTTCCTTGTTGGAGTAGGAGAAGTGGAAAGAGGGGGAAAGGGAAAAGGAAAAGGGGCTGCCCCCCTTGTCCAATTCGGACCAGAGGGGGGGCGCAAGCCTCTTTCTTTTTGGCCTCTCTCCTCTATTCCCGTATAGCCCAATAAGGCCCATATACTCCCCGGCGAATTCCCGTAACTCTCCGGTACTCCGAAAAATACCCGAATCACTCGGAACCTTTCCAAACTCCGAATATAGTCGTCCAATATATCGATCTTTACGTCTCGACCATTTCGAGACTCCTCGTCATGTCCCTGATCTCATCCGGGACTCCGAACTCCTTCGGTACATCAAAAATCATAAACTCATAATATAACTATCATAAGCGTGCGGACCCTACGGGTTCGAGAACAATGTAGACATGACCTAGAACTATTCTCGGTCAATAACCAATAGCGGAACCCGGATGCTCATATTGGCTCCCACATATTCTACGAAGATCTTTATCGGTCAAACCGCATAACAACATACGTTGTTCCCTTTGTCATCGGTATGTTACTTGCCCGAGATTCGATCGTCGGTATCCAATACCTAGTTCAATCTCGTTACCGGCAAGTCTCTTTACTCGTTACGTAATGCATCATCTCGCAACTAACTCATTAGTTGCATTGCTTGCAAGGCTTATGTGATGTGCATTACCGAGAGGGCCCAGAGATACCTCTCCGACATTCGGAGTGACAAATCCTAATCTCGAAATACGCCAACCCAACAAGTACCTTTGGAGACACCTGTAGAGCACCTTTATAATCACCCAGTTACGTTGTGACGTTTGGTAGCACACAAAGTGTTCCTCCGGTAAACGGGAGTTGCATAATCTCATAGTCATAGGAACATGTATAAGTCATGAAGAAAGCAATAGCAACATACTAAACGATCGGGTGCTAAGCTAACGGAATGGGTCATGTCAATCAGATCATTCAACTAAAGATGTGATCCCGTTAATCAAATAACAACTCTTTTGTCTATGGTTAGTAAACATAACCATCTTTGATTAACAAGCTAGTCAAGTAGAGGCATACTAGTGACACTCTGTTTGTCTATATATTCACACATGTATTATGTTTCCGGTTAATACAATTCTAGCATGAATAATAAACATTTATCATGAAATAAGGAAATAAATAATAACTTTATTATTGCCTCTAGGGCATATTTCCTTCAGTATTGGATACCGACGATCGAATCTCGGGCAAGTAACATACCGATGACAAAGGGAACAACGTATGTTGTTATGCGGTTTGACCGATAAAGATCTTCGTAGAATATGTAGGAGCCAATATGAACATCCAGGTTCCACTATTGGTTATTGACCGAGAATAGTTCTAGGTCATGTATACATAGTTCTCGAACCCGTAGGGTCCGCACGCTTAAGGTTTCGATGACAGTTATATTATGAGTTTATAAGTTTTGATGTACCGAAGATTGTTCGGAGTACCGGATGTGATCACGGACATGACGAGGAGTCTCGAAATGGTCGAGACATGATTGATATATTGGACGGATATATTTGGACACCGGAAAGGTTCCGGATGATATTGGGACTATACCGGAGTTCCGGGAGGTTACCGGAACCCCCCGGTAAGTATATGGGCCTTATTGGGCCTTAGTGGAAGGGAGGGAGAAGGAGCAAAGGAGGGGGCGCGCCCCCCCAAGCCCAATCCGAATTGGGAGGGGGGCCGGCCCCCCCTTTCCTTCTTCCCTCCCCTCTCTTCCTTCCCTCTCCTACTCCTAATAGGAAAAGGGGGCCAAACCTACTTGGAGTAGGGTTGCCCCCCCTAGGGCGCGCCTCCCCTCTTGGCCGGCCCCCTCCTCCTCTCCCCCTTTATATACGGAGGAGGGGAGCACCCCATAGACACACAAGTTGATCTACGGATCGTTCCTTAGCCGTGTGTGGTGCCCCCTCCACCATATTCCACCTCGGTCATATCGTCGCGGAGTTTAGGCGAAGCCCTGCGCCGGTAGAACATCATCATCGTCACCACGCCGTCGTGCTGACAGAACTCATCCCCGACGCTTTGCTGGATTGGAGCCCGGGGAACGTCATCGAGCTGAACGTGTGCTGAACACGGAGGTGCCGTACGTTCGGTGCTTGGATCGGTCGAATCGTGAAGACGTACGACTACATCAACCGCGTTGTCATAATGCTTCCGCTTACGGTCTACGAGGGTACGTGGACAACACTCTCCCCTCTCGTTGCTATGCCATCACCATGATCTTGCGTGTGCGTAGGATTTTTTTTGAAATTACTACGTTCCCCAACAGTGGCATCCGAGCCTAGGTTTTATGTGTTGATGTTATATGCACGAGTAGAACACAAGTGAGTTGTGGGCGATACAAGTCATACTGCTTACCAGCATGTCATACTTTGGTTTGGCGGTATTGTTGGATGAAGCGGCCCGGACCGACATTACGCGTACGCTTACGCGAGACTGGTTTTATCGCCGTGCTTTGCACACAGGTGACTAGCGGGTGTCAGTTTCTCCAACTTTAGTTGAACCGAGTGTGGCTACGCCCGGTCCTTGAGAAGGTTAAAACAGCACCAACTTGACGAACTATCGTTGTGGTTTTGATGCGTAGGTAAGAACGGTTCTTGCTCAGCCCGTAGCAGCCATGTAAAACTTGCAACAACAAAGTAGAGGACATCTAACTTGTTTTTGCAGGGCATGTTGTGATGTGATATGGTCAAGACGTGATGAGATATAAGTTGTTGTATGAGATGATCATGTTTTGTTGAAGTTATCGGCAACTGGCAGAAGCTCTATGGTTGTCTCTTTGTTGAATAAGATGCAAGTGCCAAATAATTGCTTTACTTTATCGCTATGCGATAGCAATAGTTGCAAGATCAATAGTTGGCGAGACGACCATGTGACGACACATTGATATAGATCAAGATGATGAAGATCATGGTGTCGTGCCGGTGACGATAGAGATCATGACAGTACTTTGGAGATGGAGATCAAAAGCGCAAGATGATCATGGCCATATCATGTCACATATTTTGATTGCATATGATGTTTATCTGTTATACATCTTATTCTGTTTTGTTTGACGGTAGCATTATAAGATGATCTCTCACTAATTATCAAGAAGTGTTCTCCCTGAGTATGCACCGTTGCCAAAGTTTGTTGTGCCCAGACGCCACGTGATGATCGGGTGTGATAAGCTCTACGTCCATCTACAACGGGTGCAAGCCAGTTTTGCACACGCGGAATACTCAGGTTAAACTTGACGAGCCTAGCATATGCAGATATGGCCTCGGAACACGGAGACTGAAAGGTCGAGCATGAATCATATAGTAGATATGATCAACATAATGATGTTCACCATTGAAAGCTACTCCATTTCACGTGATGATCGGTTATGGTTTAGTTGATTTGGATCACGTGATCACTTAGAGGATTAGAGGGATGTCTTTCTAAGTGGGAGTTCTTAAGTATATGATTAACTGAACTTAAATTTATCATGAACTTAGTCCTGGTAGTATTTTGCAAATTATGTTGTAGATCAATAGCTTGCGTTGTTGTTTTCATATGTTCCTAGAGAAAATTGTGTTGAAATATGTTAGTAGCAATGATGCGGATTGGATCCGTGATCTGAGGTTTATCCTCATTGCTGCACAGAAGAATTATGTCCTTAATGCACCGCTAGGTGACGGACCTATTGCAGGAGCATATGCAGACGTTATGAACGTTTGGCTAGCTCAATATGATGACTACTTAATAGTTTAGTGCACCATGCTTAACAGCTTAGAATCGGGACTTCAAAGACGTTTTGAACGTCATGGACCATATGAGATGTTCCAGGAGTTGAAGTTAATATTTCAAGCAAATACCCGAGTTGAGAGATATGAAGTCTCCAACAAGTTCTATAGCTAAAAGATGGAGGAGAATTGCTCAACTAGTGAGCATGTGCTCAGATTGTCTGGGTACTACAATCGCTTGAATCAAGTGGGAGTTAATCTTCCAAATAAGATAGTGATTGACAGAATTCTCTAGTCACCATCACCAAGTTAGTAGAACTTTGTGATGAACTATAGTATGCAAGGGATGACGAAAACGATTTCGAGCTCTTCGTGATGCTGAAATCGACGAATGTAGAAATCAAGAAAGAGCATCAAGTGTTGATGATTGACAAGACCACCATTTTCAAGAAAAGGGCAAAGGGAAAGAAAGGGAACTTCAAAGCAGAATGGCAAGCAAGTTGTCACTCCCGCGAAGAAGCCCAAAGCTGGACTAAAGCCTGAAACTGAGTGATTATACTGCAAAGGAAATGGTCGCTGGAAACGGAAATACCCTGAATATTTGGTGGATAAGAAGGATGGCGAAGTGAACAAGGGTATATTTGATATACAGGTTATTGATGTGTGCCTTACTAGTGTTTATAGTAGCCCCTGAGTATTTGATACTTGTTCAGTTGCTAAGATTAGTAACTCGAAATAGGAGTTATATAAATAGAGACTGGTTGAAGGGGAAGTGACGGTGAGTGTTGGAAGTGGTTCCAAGATTGATATGATCATCATCGCACACTCCCTATACTTTTGGGATTAGTGTTGAACCTAAATAAATGTTATTTGGCGTTTGCGTTGAGCATGAATATGATTTGATCATGTTTATTGCAATACGGTTATTCATTTAAAATCAGAGAATAATTGTTGTTCTAGTTTAAATGAATAAAACCTTTGATGGTCATACACCCAATGAAAATAGTTTGTTGGATCTCGATCGTAGTGATACACATATTCATAATATTGATGCCAAAAGATGCAAAGTTGATAATGATAGTGCAACTTATTTGTGGCACTGCCGTTTGGGTCATATCGGTGTAAAGCGCATGAAGAAACTCCATAAAGATGGATTTTCGGAATCACTTGATTATGAATCATTTGATGCTTGCGAACCGTGCCTATTGGGCAAGATGACTAAAACTCCGTTCTCTGGAACAATGGAACGAGCTACTGACTTATTGGAAACAATACATACCAATGTATGCGGTCCAATGAGTGTTGATGCTCGTGGCGGGTATCGTTATTTTCTGACCTTCACAAGATGAATTGAGCAGATATGAGTATATCTACTTGATGAAACATAAGTCTGAAATAATTGAAAGGTTCAAAGAATTTCAGAGTGAAGTGGAAAAATCATCGTAACAAGAAAATAAAGTTTCTGCGATCTGATCGCGGAGACGAATATTTGAGTTACGAGTTTGGTCTTCAATTAAAACAATGTGGAATAGTTTCACAGCTCACGCCACCTGGAACACCACAACGTTATGGTATGTCCGAACGTAGTAACCGCACTTTATTGGATATGGTGCGATCTATGATGTCTCTTACTGATTTACCACTTTTGTTTTGGGGTTATGCATTAGAGACAACTGCATTCACGTTAGAAGGGCACCATCTAAATCCGTTGAGACGACACCGTATGAACTATGGTTTAGCAGTAAACCTAAGCTGTCGTTTCTTAAAGTTTGGAGTTGCGATGCTTATATGAAAAAGGTTTTCAACCTGATAAGCTCGAACCCAAATCGGAGAAGTGCGTCTTGATAGAATACCCAAAGGAAACTGTTGGGTACTCCTTCTATCACAGATCCAAAGGCAAAACATTTGTTGCTAAGAATGGATCCTTTCTAGAGAAGGAGTTTCTCTCGAAAGAAGTGAGTGGGAGGAAAGTAGAACTTGATGAGGTAACTATATCTACTCCCTTGTTGGAAAGTAGTTTATCACAGAAATCAGTTCCAGTGATTCCTACACCAATTAGTGAGGAAGTTAATGATGATGATCATGAAACTTCAGATCAAGTTACTACCAAACCTCGTAGGTCTTCCAGAGTAAGATCCGCACCAAAGTGGTGCAGTAATCATGTTCTGGAAGTCATGTTACTAGACCATGATGAACCTGCGAACTATGAGGAAGCGATGATGAGCCCAGATTCCACGAAATGGCTTGAGGCCATAAAATCTGAGATATGATCCATGTATGAGAACAAAGTATGGACTTTGATTGACTTGCTCGATGATCAGCAAGCCATGTTAAATAAATGGATCTTCAAGAGGAAGACGGACACTGATGGTAGTGTTACTATCTACAAAGCTCGACTTGTCACAAAAAGGTTTTCGACAAGTTCAAGGTGTTGACTACAATGAGATTTTCTCAACTGTAGCGATGCTTAAGTCTGTCCGAATCATGTTAGCAATTGCCACATTTTATGAAATCTGGCAAATGGATGTCAAAACTGCATTCCTTAATGGATTTTTTTAAAGAAGAGTTGTATATGATGCAACCAGAAGGTTTTGTCGATCCGAAAGGTGCTAACAAAATGTGCAAGCTCCAGCGATCCATCAATGGACTGGTGCAAGCATCTCGGAATTGGAATATACGCTTTGATAAGTTGATCAAAGCATATAGTTTTAATACAGACTTGCGGTGAAGCCTGTATTTACAAGAAAGTGAGTGGGACCACTACATCATTTCTGATAAGTGTATGTGAATGACATATTGTTGATCGGAAATAATGTAGAATTTTTCTGGAAAGCATAAAGGAGTGTTTGAAAGGAGTTTTTCAAAGAAAGACCTTGGTGAAGCTGCTTACACATTGAGCATATAGATCAAGACACTTGATAAGATTTTTCAATGAGTACATACCTGACAAGATTTTGAAGTAGTTCAAAATGGAACAGTCAAAGAAAGAGTTCTTGCCTGTGTTGCAAGGTGTGAAGTTGAGTAAGACTCAAAACCCGACCATGGCAGAAAATAGAAAAGAATGAACAGTCATTCCCTATGCCTCAGTCATAGGTTCTATAAAGTATGCTATGCTGTGTACTAGACCTATTGTATACCTTGCTCTGAGTTTGGCAAAGGAATACAATTTTGATCTAAAAGTAGATCACTAGAACAGCGGTCAAGAATATCCTTAGTGAGGACTAAGGAGATGTTTCTCGATTATGGAGGTGATAAAAGAGCCAATCATAAAAAGTTACAACGATGCAAGCTTTTACACCAATCCAGATGACTCTAAGTCTCAATCTGGATACATATTGAAAGTGGGAGCAATTAGCTAGAGTAGCTCCGTGCAGAGCATTGTGGACATAGAATATTTGCAAAATACATACGGCTCTGAATGTGACAGACCCGTTGACTAAACTTCTCTCATGAGCAAAACATGATGATACCTTAGTACTCTTTGGGTGTTAATCACATAGCCATGTGAACTAGATTATTGACTCTAGTAAACCCTTTGGGCGTTGATCACATGACGATGTGAACTATGGGTACTAATCACATACAGATGTGAATATTGGTGTTAAATCACATGGTGATGTGAACTAGATTATTGACTCTAGTGCAAGTGGGAGACTGAAGGAAATATGCCCTAGAGGCAATAATAAAGTTATTATTTATTTCCTTATTTCATGATAAATGTTTATTATTCATGCTAGAATTGTATTAACCGGAAACATAATACATGTGTGAATACATAGACAAACATAGTGTCACTAGTATGCCTCTACTTGACTAGCTCGTGAATGAAAGATGGTTAAGTTTCCTAGCCATGGACAAAAGAGTTGTCATTTGATTAACGGGATCACATCATTAGGAGAATGATGTGATTGACTTGACCCATTCCGTTAGCTTAGCACTTGATCGTTTAGTATGTTGCTATTGCTTTCTTCATGACTTATACAAAGTTCCTACAACTATGAGATTGTGCAACTCCCGTTTACCGGAGGAACACTTTGTGTGCTACGAAACGTCACAACATAACTGGGTGATTATAAAGATGCTCTATAGGTGTCTCCAAAGGTACATGTTGAGTTGGCATAATTCGAGATTAGGTTTTGTCTCTCCGATTGTCGGAGAGGTATCTCTGGGCCCTCTCGGTAATACTCATCACTTAAGCCTTGCAAGCATTGTAACTAATGAGTTAGTTATGAAATGATGTATTACGGAACGAGTAAAGAGACTTGCCGGTAACGAGATTGAACTAGGTATTGGATACCGGCGATCGAATCTCGGGCAAGTAACATACCGATGACAAAGGGAACAACGTATGTTGTTATGCGATTTGACCGATAAAGATCTTCGTAGAATATGTAGGAGCCAATATGAACATCCAGGTTCCACTATTGGTTATTGACTGAGAATAGTTCTTGGTCATGTCTACATAGTTCTCGAACCCGTAGGGTCCGCACGCTTAAGGTTTCGATGGCAGTTTTATTATGAGTTTATAAGTTTTGATGTACTGAAGGTTGTTCGGAGTACCGGATGTGATCACGGACATGACGAGGAGTCTCGAAATGGTCGATACATAAAGATTGATATATTGGACGGATATATTTGGACACCGGAAAGGTTCCGGATGAGATTGGGACTATACCGGAGTTCCGGGAGGTTACCGGAACCCCCCGGTAAGTATATGGGCCTTATTGGGCCTTAGTGGAAGGGAGGGAGAAGGAGCAAAGGAGGGGGCGCCCCCCCCCCAAGCCCAATCCAAATTGGGAGGGGGGCCGGCCCCCCTTTCCTTCTTCCCTCCCCTCTCTTCCTTCCCTCTCCTACTCCTAATAGGAAAGGGGGGCCAAACCTACTTGGAGTAGGTTTGCCCCCCCTAGGGCGCGCCTCCCCTCTTGGCCGACCCCCTCCTCCTCTCCCCCTTTATATACGAAGGAGGGGAGCACCCATAGACACACAAGTTGATCTACGGATTGTTCCTTAGCCGTGTGCGGTGCCCCCCTCCACCATATTCCACCTCGGTCATATCGTCGCGGAGTTTAGGCGAAGCCCTGCGCCGGTAGAACATCATCATCGTCACCACGCCGTCGTGCTGACAGAACTCATCCCCGACGCTTTGCTGGATTGGAGCCCGAGGAACGTCATCGAGCTGAACGTGTGCTGAACACGGAGGTGCCGTATGTTCGGTGCTTGGATCGGTCGAATCGTGAAGACGTACGACTACATCAACCGCGTTGTCATAACGCTTCCGCTTACGGTCTACGAGGGTACGTGGACAACACTCTCCCCTCTTGTTGCTATGCCATCACCATGATCTTGCGTGTGCGTAGGAATTTTTTTGAAATTACTACGTTCCCCAACAGTTCCATGCCCGCGGGGCCTGCTTTAGCCCGTACAGGGCCTTTTTGAGCTTGAGCACCTTCGAATCTTCGCCGGCAACTGTGAACCCCGGCGGCTGCGCCACGTAGACCTCTTCTGCTAGCTCGTTGTTGAGGAAGGCATACTTTACGTCCATGTGGTGCACTGTCCAGCTTGCGCGCGCGGCCAGAGCGAGCGGGAGGCAGACGGACTCGAGCCTGGCCACCAGCGCGAACACCTTGTCGTAGTCGATGCCGTGCTCCTGTACATATCCCTTCGCCACCAATCTCGCCTTGTGCTTCACCACCGCGCCGTGGGCATCTCTCTTGGTATTGTATACCCATTTGAGAGCGATAGGACGGTGACCAGCAGGTAGTTCCACGAGCTCCTAGGTTTGGTTTGCTTCGATGGAGCTCATCTCCTCCATCATCGCGCGCTGCCAGCACGTCTCGCCTTTTGCCTCCTCAAAGGAGCCGGGCTCCTCCCCCAGCGCGAGATGCAGCTCGTCGATGAGTTCATCGTCGTCGATCTTGCCGTCAGCATCGTCGGGCTCCTCCAGCCCTGGAGGAGGCGCGTTGTGAGCCGCCTTTTCTAGCGTGTCCATGTAGCGCGGGTTGGGGAGGAAGATGTCGTCCTTGCCGCGTGTCGTCATCGGGTGCACCAGCGCGAGGTTGCCGGTCGTGCGCGCGCGAGCCGGGGGAACCGTAGGCACAACAGTGGTTCCCCTTGTCGCGACGGTTGAGGCCGCCGCTGGGGTGTTGTCGTCACCCCCCGCTGGTGCTGTTGTCGTGGATGGCGTCCTTGTCGGGGACGCCGACTGAGCTGGTGACTGCGCGGCGCCAGGCAACGGGGAAGAGCATGCCGCAGGTGGCGGCCCACCGGTGAGAATCGACATGGGCTCTATTATAAAGCTCATACCTGCTTGGTCCGTGCCGTTCTTCTCCCAATCCCATGCTCGCCTCTCATCGAAGACGACATCACGAGAGACATGGATGTGCTTGCTCGCCGAGTCGTAAAGCCGGTACGCCTTGCTCCCTGGTTCGTACCCGAACATGACCATGGCCTTGCTTCTGTCCTCGAGCTTGGAGAGGTGGGGGCGCGTGTCCTTGACGTGCGCCACGCTGCCAAACACGCGCAGGAAGTCGACGGTGGGCTTTCTGCCATGCCAGGCTTCGAACGACGTCTTGCCCGGCACGCTCCTGGAGTACGCCCTGTTGAGCACGAAGACGGCCGTGGACACGGCCTCGCCCCAGTACTGCGCCGGCACTCCCATCAACTTAAGCATGCACCGGGCCGTCCCGACGACGGTTTGGTTGCGCCTCTCCACCACGCCATTCTGCTGGGGTGAGTATGGCGCGGTGAGGTGCCTCTGGACTCCAAGATCGGTGAGATGTGCGCTGAACTCGCCGGAGTTGAACTCCCCTCCGCGGTCCGAGCGGAAAGTGCACAGCTTCCGCCCCGTCTCGCGCTCTGCGTGTGCCTGGAAGCGCTGGACCGCCTTGGCTGCCTCGTCCTTGCTCCGGAGTAGGTACAACCACATGAACCTGCTGTGATCATCCACAAGCAACAGGAAATAACACTTGCCACCCGGAGTGGGCGGCGAGATAGGCCCGCAAAGATCACCATGCACAAGCTCAAGCGGCTCGGTGGCGCGGTAGTTAGCCTGCTGAGGGAAAGGCGCTCGCCGCTGCTTGCCCACAAGGCAGGCGTCGCAAACCTGCTCGGAGTGATGGAAGAGAGGCATGCCCTTGACCATGTTCTGGCGGGCCAGCCGCTCGAGGCCGTCGAAGTGTTGGTGTCCGAAGCGCGCGTGCCAGTGCCACGCTTCATCTCCGGAGTGTGCAGCAAGGCAGACAGGGTTGGCGAGCTGCAGACGGGTGATGTAGAGCCTGTTGCGGGAGCGCGGTACTCTGGCCAGGATGCGGTGCTGGCGATCGCACACCGTCATGATGCCGGCTTCGACGTGCGTGGGGCAGCCGTTCTTGTCGAGCTGCCCGATGGACACGATGTTGCTCTTGAGCCACGGGATCCAGTACACGTTGGTGAGTGCACGGTGCCCGTCGTCGTCCGCGGCGAACAGGATCGTGCCCCGCCGTTGGATTGACACAAGCGAGCCGTCCCCAAACCTGACCGAGCCACGAACACCCTTGTCCAACTCGGCGAACTCCGCCTCGTCACCAGTCATGTGGTTCGACGCACCCGTGTCGAGGTACCAGGCCGCGTCGTGATCTCCGGGAGCGCGGCGGAGCTCCACGCGGGCGCGTGACTCGTTGAGGAAGACGGCCTCCTTGCCCACTCCAGCGCACGGCGTGATGGCCGCAGCTGTCAGGGAGGCCTCCCTCGATCATCAGCAGACCCGGATCGCCGTCCTCGCCTGCTTGGCCTTGTGCAAGGAGGGCCTATCCCTCCTTGCGTTTCTTCCTCCGGCAGTCCCGGGCCCAGTGGCCTGAGATGCCGCAGTAGTGACACTTGTCACGATCCGCGTCGCCGCCGCTGTTCTTTCCTCCACCGGCGTCAGTGCCGGCAGGGGACTTGCCTTTTCCGCCGCGTCCACCACCGCGGCCACGTCCGCGGCCACGCCCTCGTCCGCGCTCCTGTGCACCTAACGAGTTGCTGCCGCTTGCGCCGTTGTTCGTCGTACGCTTCTCGTACGCGTGCCAGTCCTCCAGGGTCATCAGAAGGCGACCGGCGTCCTCGCCTCCGCCGTCTTGGTCGAGGCGTTCCTCCGCCACCTTGAGCCGTCCAGTGAGCTCCTCCACCGTCAGGGTGTCGAGGTCGACCAACGTCTCAAAGAGTGCCACCTGAGCTATTTGCGGGGTACAACACGAAGGAACTTACGTACCACACGCGCGTCCCCGACGGGATCACCATGGATGGAGAGGTTGTTGACGAGCCCGGTGAGCCGCATCGCGAAGTCGTCGACGTTCTCGCCGGGCTTGAAACGGATATCCTCGAATTCTCGATGGAGGCCCTGGGCCTTGGCCTCGCGCACGGCGGCCGAGCCCATCCGCATGGTCTTGACGGCGTCCCAGGCCAGCTTCCCCGTCTCCTTCGTGGAGAGGACCGCGAGCATCTCCTCTAGCACCGCGCGGAGGACGGCCTCCAGGGCGGTGCGGTCGTCATGGTAGTCGGCAATGCCAGTGGTGACGGCGTCCCACAGCCCGCGAGTCTGCAGGATGGCTCTCATCAGGAGAGACCAGCTGCCGTAGTTGCTCCGGGTCAATGTTGGGAACACCGTTGGGAGGGCCACCTCGCGTCTCTGCACCACCGGCGCGGCGACCTCGCGCCCGCGGATGGTGCGGCTATGCCTAGCCCTGGGAGACCGCGAGAGCGTGCGCCCACGCGTCGGCGACGGAGTCCGGGACCCGCCATCGGAGTCCTTACGCGATCCCTCGCCGGAGCTCTTCCGGCGCTCCTTGCTTCCCGCCATGACCGCCGGATCGTACTAGCAGCTCTGATGCCAATTGTAAGCACCGATCACGCGCGCACACACACACGAGGGTGCTCTGAAGACAGTAGGTTTTGCGTTGCGAACACTTGCAACTTTTCTACATTCGATCTTCTCCTCTTATTCAGTTACAGAAGGGAAACGAGGCCACTAACAGCCCGAGAAAACAGCCACGCCGAGCCACAACGATCGCGCCATCCCACGATCCAGCTCGTGCGGGGTGTGGACTACTTCTAAGGAAAGAAAAACCTCCTAACAAACTTATCCACTCAGCTATCTAAGCAACGTTTATTTTCTGCTAAGTCTAAACCAACGAACACACAAGGTTTAAGTCCACAATAGCTGTGTTTTCTTAGCTCTTATGTGATTTTAATACTAAGTGGTTATTTTTTATTTTTCTTTTAATAATCGTAGAGTGTGCTTGCAACTTATTAAATCATACTGTGGGTCCGTGATCAGGCTGCATCCAATTTAAGTAATGGAACTGTTGAAATCTCACTGTTATTTTTTTTCAAATGCTATGTCTGGATCCCAAGTCTGCTGGATTAGGCGCTGCCTCACTAAAATGTTCTTTTATACCATGCTGATGCAGGTTACCTGAAGCATAGCAAGGCAGCAGAAGCCAATTGAGCTAGGGGAACATGGCATTCTGGACTTGCAGAAAATAGGATGGGCACTTCGGCTGTGGTGGTGGTGGCTGCTGGGCACATCGCCGTCATGATTATGGCAAGAATTCAGACTGCCCTGCACCAACACTGTACATGCCATGTTCCAAGGCTCCACCTATGTAATTGTCGGCAATGGTCGCAACACCCGCTTCTGGACTGACTGCCGGATGGATGATCGCTCACCAGCAGATGTTGTGCCAACCGTGTTAAATATACAGGATCACCTAGGTGTGGATCAGTGGGATATCATTTGTATTCAGGTGTGTACCTTAGCCTTCCGGCCATCACTGGTTCGTCGGTGAAGGTCTGCGCACGGGCAGCGACGGCCGGTGCAGATGGCGTCGGTGGGCTTTCCATCGCCTCAGTGCCTCCCTCTGGATAGGGTTAGGAGTGAGGAATAGTGACGGTGACGAACCTCGTACCGTGTGCCCCTGGTCCCCACCTCCTCTTTATAGCACTGCGCGATAGGGGCCCACCAGCCTTGCTTGGGCTGGACGCCCCCGATCAGGGCGTGGGTCAAGGGCCCAATGAGCCGTTGGGCCCATTGATGAAGAGATCAACCTAACAAACCGGACTGTCGGACTGTACAGTACAGCCCCATCTTTGTTGCCAACTCCGGACTGTCGGACTGTACTGTACGCGATGACCTTCACAACAACAGGTGGATCCAGTATGTTCTTGCTCTTTATACTTTGGTGATACTTGGATATGGCTACTTACCTGATCGATGTTCCGTCGGATAGTTTCAGAATGCATGCACTATTTATCATCTTTTTGGATAAGTGCATTGTTTTCATCTTGTTAACTGAACATGCACATTTTCTCCATATTTTTCAAACGGAGGCAAAAGCTTTGCCTCATTCATTAAATAAGAGAGAATAGAGTTTGTTACAAATCACCCACGACACCACATGGATTATTACTCTCGCGATATGAAAGACCCTAATTTTTTTGCACCGGCGGTGACCCAAAGGTTGGCCTCGGTCGAGATGGTGTTAAGCAAGATAGTCGGTGGAGCGCTTTTAAACCTAAACACTCTTGCATTTCGCTCATTCCAAATTGTCCATGTCACAAGCATGGTGAGGGAGGCTTTGGCTTGACGGTTTGGCGTGCCGGCGTCACAAGTGCTTGTCCACCAAGCGTTGACGGAGTCCAACAAGCGCCATGAAGAGGTGTCCAACCCGAAGATGTGAAATTTTTCAATGACCAACGCCCACAGCCTTAGAGTATAGCGGCACTTGAAGAATAGGTGTGACCCGCTTTCTTGCACCCTCTTGCAAAGTGGACACAAACCACAATTTGGCCATCCTCTCTTGGCTAATCTGTCTGCGGTCCAAATTCTATCTTGAAGTGCCAACCAAGCAAAGAACTTTACTTTGGGGGGACCCAGACCTTCCAAACCATTTGGTCCATGGGTGAAAACACCATCCCTATGAATTGCGCCTTATATGCCGAGGCCGCCGAGTAGTGCCCACTAGTCGTGTGTTTCCATAAAATGTCGTCCTCGGCGAGCGCATCAAGATGCACCTCATCCAATAGCATCCAAAGGGTGAAAATTTGTGTGATGAACTCAACGGAAATAATGGTTGGAGGCTTGATCTTGAGCATCCACACGTTGTGCTTGATGGCCTCGCGCACTTTCCACTTCTTTCGCGAGGAGACTTCGAATATTAGTGGCGCAATGTTCTTCGGCTTGCGCCCAAGAAGCCAAGGTGATTCCCAAAAAGGTGTCTTCGCACCATTGCCCACGGTGATAGTGGTAGACGCATAGAAAAAGTTAAGGTCCTCCTCATTGCACGGGTTGCTCATCCCCACCCACAACTTGGTGGGCTCCTTCCATTCATACCAAGGCCACCGCAGCCGCAGAGCACGCGCGAACTTTTCCATGTTGAGTACCCCAAGCCCCCCATACTCAACTGGCCTACAGACAATTTCCCAATTCACCTTGCATTTCGCCCCCGTCGTCTTGTCCGAGCCGGACCATAGGAAAGCTCTCTCGAGCTGGTTGACTTTGAAGAGGATACTTGGTGGGATGATCAACGGTGTGATGAAGTAGATCACTTGGGAAGTGAGAACAGAGTTGACAAGGGCCGTGCGCCCAATGGTGGTGATGTTTTGGCCCTCATACGTTGTCAACTTGGATGCAACCTTGTCCACAAGAAATTGAAGATCCACTAATCTTAGCTTCCAAACAGAGAGGGGGAGCCCCAAGTACCTCAAGGGGAAAGAAGCCCTAGTTGCCGGCAGATTTTGAGTGATATGATCCAAGTCAAGATTATTGCAACGAATGGGCACCATCGAACTCTTATGAAAGTTGGTGCAAAGTCCCGTGACCTCGCCAAATCCTCTCAAAATATTAGCAAGATTGTTAACATCCTTTTTGATCGGAGCCAGGAAGATGGCTGCATCATCCGCATAAAGGGAGGTTCGCATCATAGCACCCCTACCCCGAATTTTGTGGAGGAGCCCCTTTCGCGTAGCCACATCAAGGATTCTTTGGAGCGGGTCAATGGCGATGATGAACAGAAGTGGGGAGATGGGGTCCCCTTGCCGGAAACCACGACCATGCTTGATTGGGTTGCCGGTAATGCCATTGAGGATAATCCTCGATGATGAAGAACTAAGAAGCGCCGTGATCCAATCCCTAAACTTGCTTGGGAAACCTCGCGTTGGAGAAGGTCCAGTATATATTCCCATTTGACCGAGTCGAATGCCTTGCGAATATCTAATTTGAAAAGGAGGGATGGGGTCTTGCTCTTGTGCAGGCGTCGTGCAAGATTGCGAACATACATGAAGTTATCATGAATACTTCTCGTTTTGATGAAGGCGCTTTGGGCATTGGAGATGAGGGCCGTCATGTGCGGAGTGAGCCGAGTGGAGAGCATCTTTGCAATAATCTTGGCGATCGCATGGATAAGACTAATAGGCCTATAGTCCGCAATCCCCTCTGCCCCATCCTTTTTTGGCAAGAGCACCACATTCACAGAGTTGAGCCAGTGGAGGTTCGAAGTCTGGAGGGAGTCGAAACGAGCAATGGCCCTCATGAGGTCGTGCTTGACAGTGCCCCAACACTTTTTGAAGAATAGGCCCGTGAATCCATCCGGACCCGGGGCCTTGTCATTAGGCATGTCGTTGATTGCTTGAAGAACCTCCATTTCGGTCATTGGAGAGTCAAGGCCATGCATGTCAAGGCGTTCCATATTGAGCTCCTCCCAATTGAAATCTTTTGAACTTTTCGCTCCTTTCTTCATAACATGGGAGAAGTGGTCTTGGATTAATTTCTCTTTGGCTTCATGCTCGGTGACCCAACCATGCTCGTTCTTGATTCGATGGATATGATTTTTTCTCCTCCTAGCATTAACCCGGCGGTGGAAGAATTTAGTATTGGCGTCACCTTCTTTGAGGTTGGAGATTCGCGCACATTGTTTCTTGCGCGATCTCTCGATCACGGCCAAAGCAATGACCCTTCTCTTAAGCCTAGCCCGTAGGTCACGCTCCTCGGGCGAGAGAGGCCTATCCTCTTGGGCGATGTCGAGGCGAAGAATCACCAAAAGAGCGGATTGGAGATGGATTTTAGCCTTGGAGAAAAGGCCCCTACTCCATTCGGAGAGGCGGATCGCCATCTTTTTGAGCTTGTGGAAGATGATTTGATAGGGATCGGTATGGTTAACCCGTTCGTTCCACGCCATTTGGACCACCTCGTTGAAGCCGGGCATGGATGCCCAAAAGTTTTCAAATTTAAAAGTTCGTGGCCTCCGCGGGCCCTTGTCATCGGCAAGCAAAAGCGGACAATGATCGGAGAGGGATGATGAAAGTGCATGGAGGATATGCGTGTTGAAGGTTGTATCCCACTCGGCATTGCAGAAAAAAGAGTCAAGCTTGCATAGCGTTGGGTTTTCCCTCTCGTTGCTCCAAGTGAACCTTCGATTTTGGAGATGGATTTCTTTGAGCTCGCAACTATGGAGCGTGGCCCGAAAACGGTTGATCCTGCCATGATGAACATTTCTCTTGTTCTTGTCTCTCGCCCGATAAATTTGATTAAAGTCTCCGGAGGCAAGCCAAGCCACCCCCAAAGGCGGCTTCTGGCTGAGGAGCTCGGCAAAGAACACGTCTTTGCAAGAGGGGTCGGTGGGGCGTAGACAGATGTGAACTTGAAGACCACGTCGGTCGCTCTTACACGGATCATGGTGGACAAGCAATACGCAGTGTTGGTGACGTTGGATGCTTCAACTAATATATCATCCCATAGAAGTAGGATGCCTCCCCTTGTACCAGTTGCCGGGCGCTGCGCAAAACTACGGAGTCTATGTCCACCCAAGAAGGCAGCCGTGAACTGATCAACATTGTTGAGTTTTGTCTCCTGAAGACACACTACATGGCAAGACGAAGAGGCAATTGTAGCATGGACCGCCGCGCGGCGGTCTGGGCAGTTGAGACCCCTGACATTCCAGCTCAAGAAGTTGATTTGTTGCTCTAACATAATATAACAAGAAGCACCCTGGAGCACAATCTTCTAACATAGGCAAACGAAGCAACAGTCACTTTACCCAGAATTGTACGATACTGGGCACACGTACAAAGCACACATAGACCTAACCAAACACACAAAGTGGCATTCTCACAGGAGACAGTGCACTTCCTAACAGAGTCTAGTCTTCCATCAGCAACAACACTAACATCACACCTGATACATGGCCGCAGGCCAACACACATCAACCACGTAGCATTCAGCTCATCGCTCTTGAGCAGAGACCAGCCCCCTGAAGTTTGAAAAGGTTGTACTATCATTGGGAAACCTGGGAACCCAAAACATGGAGCATCAGCTCAAAAGGACGCCTGCTGGACAGCGGCGCCCTCATCAATCCTCTCCAGGTCGAGGGCGCCTCCTCCTCCATGCGCAATGAGTGCCTCCTCGACATCTGTTGCATCTCCATCATCAAGCTTGAACAATCCGCGCATAGCAGCAATCACATCAGGTGGCAACTGCTCCTTGAAGCGGTCCGCGAAGGCGTCGAGTGCAGCTGCAGTGACATCTTCACCATCTTTCACAATACCCAAGCTGCGGCACAGGAGCAGCTCTGCCGCCTTGGCAGCCGGCGCCGCCTTGGCAGCCGGCGCTGCCTTGGCACACCCTGAAGCGCGTGTCTTGTGGATCGAGAATAAGCCACCAGACTTGGAAATGGTGACCCCAGCCAGGGTTTTCCGACGAGCAGCCGGTGCCTTAGGTGGAGTTGAAGTAGGTGATGGCAAGATTGCATCCTGGCGATCCTCGAAGAGCGGTGCGAGGCATTGTAAGCCCACGACACCTGCAGTAGCAGGCCCACACAGCCGTCGCGGCGATGGCGTGCGTCGTAGAGGCCCGCTGGAGACCAAAGGTAGCGTTGGTGAGGCTTCAAAACCCGGCGGCTTGGCCGGCGAGGTCTGAGGCGCTTGGAGCCTGAGTGGTGAGCAGAGGTGGAGCAGCTCCTGGCTTGGGGCAGCCAGCGAGGTCGGAGAAGGCCGGGCCTCGCCTCTGTTGGAACGTGGCGATGGAGGTAGCACAGTTGTGGGAGACAGAGGAGGCGAAACTGGCGGCGTGAGGCTTTCCTGAGAGCGCCCGCGAGCAGAACGAGGCGAGGGGTGGCACGCCGGGCTGCGGCCACGCCTAGAAGCCAACGGCGGGGCCTGCACCGGCAGCGACTCGAGGACACGGGCCTCCTCCCCGCTTGCAGAGCCGGAGCCGAGAAGAACCGCTGTCGCCGTGGCCAGCCCAGCCGGCTCGGCCCATATGAAGCTTCTGTGAAGAGAAACTTGCTAGGTAATCCATTTGCCCTTACATCTGCGTGGAATGGTTTGTGATGTGGTTATACCCCAGCAGTCCTCCAGGAATAAGAAGTCCAGTGAGTTCTCAGTGAACATAATCTCTCCATATACATGTTACCAAATTTTGTGTAGATTTGCATCCAAAATCAAAGAAATGAACAGAAATAAGGCTATAGTTGGTTGTGTAATGATTGTTTCGTCTTGCTTGCAGAATCCTGTCATCCAGTGGTTTGGTTAGTGAAATTGGTGCTTCTTCTAGTCATCGAACTTTGCTCCAGCATGTAAATTTTGTCGATTTTTGGACATGTATGGCCATCGGCCCTGCTAAACCAAAAGTTTTTTTTTCTTTGCACGATTGCTAAACCAAAAGTTGACATACAACACCGAGCAAGCAAAACGTATTAAGAGCATTACTAGTAGAGCCCTCAAACCCTCAAACCCCTAAAAATAACCGCATTTTTACAGTTTTCGCCGAAAAAACGCCGTAGACTAGAACCTCTAAACCCTCAAACCCGTAAAAAAATTTAGAGGTCCAACCCTTAAACGACTTTGCAATCTGTAGAAGTAGGGGTTGAGGGGAAAATCTCCGCCCAACCCGCACTCCTCCTCGTCGCAGTCCTCCTCGCTCGCGTGGGAGCCAACCGCTCGTCCGCTCCCGCCGCCTCCCGCTGCCTCCCGCCCCGCCAGCCATGGAAGGCCCCGCCGCGGCCGCGCC
>NC_041383.1:468426857-468430933 GCF_002162155.2 Triticum dicoccoides | reverse complement strand
GCCTGCCCACGCCACGGCCCCGGCGCCCGCCCCCAAGAAGAGCCGCCCGAAGGCGGCCGGCCGTGGGCCTCGAGGGGCCGCCAAGGTTGTCGGCTCGTCCCCGGCCGTGAAGAAGCCGCGGAAGAAGCCCCCTGCCGCGGCCGCGCCCCCGCCCGCCACCGTCGCCGAACCTTCTCCCGCCGCGCACGAGGTGCTCGAGGAAATGGCAACCCCATCCTCATTCATGGACCTCCTCCAAAACGCGGAGGTGGACCTCGAAGCTCCGCCTCTAGACCCCTTTAGGGTTGGAGACGACTTGGAGGAAAAGGAGGAAGATGAGGAGGATGAAGGGGATGACGAGGAGGAGGTGGCCGAGATAGGGGTGGAGGCATTCACCGCCGCTTCCCGCCCACACGCTCGGTCGACAAACTACACCGAGGCGGAAGATGTCCTCTTGGTTCGTGCTTGGGCAGCTGTGGGAATGGATGCTACCACCGGCACCGATCAAACCGGTAAACTCTATTGGCAAAGGATCGAGGACGTCTATTGTAGGATCAAGCCGAAGAATAGTGGGTTTATCCATCGCACATTCCGGTCGCTTCAAGGCCGTTGGGAGTTGATCAAGCCCGCTTGTTCTCATTGGAGTGCGGCCATGGACCAAGTGAGGGATGCACCACCTAGTGGAACCGTGGAGAGTGACTATGTAAGTACATATTTCTTCACTTTTTTGATTATGTGTGTGCACTATGCTATTGGTGGGTTCTTATGTGATTTATGTGTGGTTGATAGGAGACAATTGCCGGCTTGAGGTACAAGGAGATGGCCGCTTCCAAGGGCAAGCCATTCCCATTTAAGCATGTTTGGTCAATTCTTCAAACCTTTGACAAGTGGAAGTTGAGGGATCAAGAGACCGCACCCAAGAAGTCGGCAATGCTAAGGATGAACGATAGTGAAGATGAGGAGGAGAGGAACGTGGGCAAGCCCGAGGGAAACAAGAAGGGCAAGCTAAGGGTGAAGATGGAAGAAGAGGCGTCAAGCCTAAGGGAGAAGATGGACCACATGATAAAGGCAAGAGAGGAATTGACAACGAAGACATTGGAGATGAAGCTTCTTATCACCGAGAAGAAGAAAGAGGTCAAGCTTGCACAAGTTGAAGCAAAACGTGAAGAAGCAAAGCGCAAGGCCGAGTTGGAGGAGAGGATGATCAAGCTCAAAGAGGCAAAGGTATGGAAAGAACTCATGGTGGAAGAGAAAGAGCACATGATGATGTCCAAGAAGGACATGGATCAAGACCAATTACAATGGTGGAAGGACTACAAGGAGGACATCGCGGAGAGGAAGAGGATGTTTCGTGTTGCGTCCTCTACTTTTCGAGGTGACACTCCGATGAGTAGTTGTGGTGATGGCGGTGTGTACGACTCCATCGGTGGCGATGGACATGCTTGATGGAGCCCGCTTGTGGTCTAGGAGATGGCGCCGAGGTGCAACTTTTGGTGATGGTGCCGATGAGAGGAGGAAGATGATGATTTTGTGATGTAAACTATTAAACCATGCATCAATGATTGTCATTTGGTAGTTTGTTTGGAAGTTGATTGTGTTCTTGTTGTCATAAATTGTGAGATGCCAAATGATAGATTTAAAGGTTGGGGTTGAGGCAAAGACTAGAACCCTCAAATCCAACCCTTAAAGCAGTTTACGGGTTGGGTTTGAGGGTTCTAGTATTTGCCCCTGTTTTTCAACCCTTAAAAGTGTCAAAAAGTGGCACTTCTCAACCCTTAAAAGTGCTTTGAGGATTTGAGGGTTTGAGGGTTCTACTAATAATGCTCTAACGCCAGCTAAACCGACACCCACCCCGCTGAGCTTGCAAACTACTACTCCCTCCATCTGAAAATACTTGTCATCAAAATGGATAAAAAAGAATGCATCTAGAATTAAAATATGTCAAAATACATCCATTTTATTTATTTATTCATTTTGATGACAAGTATTTTCGGACTGAGGGAGTACTAGTGAACCTTGACGCTGGAAAACCCTCCACTCCGTACTCCAGAGCACGCTGATCAAGTTAAAAAGCCCTCGGCTTGGCCACGATGGTGGAATGCTTGAGGATGTGGAGGCTGAACTGCCCGCCCTTCTCGGTGGTGTCGAGCATGCCCTGGCCGGGCGGCGGCAGCAGCTCGAAGTTGTGCACTAGGCGGCCGACGGTGATGCAGAGGAACGGCAGCGCGAGGACGATGCCCGGGCAGCTCCTGCGGCCGGCGCCGAAGGGGAGGTACCTGAAGTCGTTGCCGCCGGCCTCGACGTGCCTCTCCTCCTCCAAGAACCTCTCGGGGCGGAACTCGCCGGGCCGGTCCCACAGGCCGGGGTCGTTGGCGAGGTGCCAGGCGTTGACGAGGACCTTGCTCTCGGCGGGGACGCCGAGCTCGGCGTCGCGGAGGTTCATGTGCGGCACCAGCAGCGGGATGGCCATGCGCAGCCGGAGCGCCTCCTTGACCACGGCCTGCAGTTAGGGGAGCCTGTGCGTGTCCGGCTCGGTGACCTGGTGGCCGGCTCCCAGCACCCTGTCCATCTCACGCCGCAGCTTCTGCTGGGTCTCCGGGTGGTTCACCAGCTCGGCCACCGCCCACTCCATTGCCCACAGCGTCGTCTCGATCGCTGCGTGCAAGCAAGCATGCGTGCAACCGCAACGGGAGTAAGCACCGGAATTTATATTATTAGTGCAAACACAGACTTTGCCGACCATGAGGAGAGCTGAAGAGGGATTAAGTGAGCATATGTATGTACCGGCAACGTTGATGTTCTCGACGATGAAGAGCACGTGATCCTCGTTGATCTCGCCCTTGCGCTGCGCCTCCAGGATCTCATCCATGCCGCACTTGAGCTCATGGCTGTCTGTGGCCTTGCCGCTCGCCAGCATCTTCCTACGAACACCATCATGTGTGAGCACATAAGCTATGCAACAAACTGGTACTGTAGTACTCTTTTCGGTCCTTTTTACTCTGCATATAAGATTTGTCTGAAATCAAACTTAATAAAATTTAACCATATTTATATTAAAAAGTATCAACATCTACAATACTAAAAGTTATATAATATGGAAATTAAATTCGTAATGCATCTAATGCTATTCATTTTGTATTGTGAATGTTGATATATTTTTCTATAAAGTTGCTCAAACTTTACGAAGCTTGACTTCGGACAAAATCTTATATGCAAAGTGAAAAAGACCGGAGGGAGTAGGACGTAGAGTTTTTGTATGACTTTTAAGTAGAACTAGGATTTTCGATACATATATTGAATTGAGTGTGGCTAGGGCTCAGTCAACCGAGACTTTTTTTTGCATGATAATATGTGTCTTATTTATAGAATAAAGATCAAGTTTCAGTTGGCTGACATCATCTTACAATACATGCGTTTCCTAAAAAATAATCTTACAATACGTACATATTTCTCTAGCCAAATAATTTTCTGTTTGGGCTTTAGTTGGGACTAGTTTACTGGTCCCTTCTTGTGCAGAAACATCACATGTTGGGCTACAGGAAATACTCTGGGCCTTTCTCTTTGCAAATGCTCAACATGTTGCCTGTCTCTAAATATTTTCTGATTAAGTTTGAATATATTTTGTGTTTTTTCTGGTTTTTTCTCAATTTTCTTATTCTTTCATTGTTTTTCTGTTTCTTTTTTCTTTTCTGCCTCCATTTTTCTGTTCTTTTATTCTCATTTTTGGTTCTTTCTTTCAAGAAATATCTGTTAAATGATATACCAACATTTATTAAAAAATACATGATTTTGTTTTAATAGGCGAGAAATTAATATATTTTTTTGAAAATTTCATGAACACTTCTCAAAATTTCATGGCTGTTTAAGTCCTTTATTAAAAAAATCAAATTTCTTTTCTTGTTCCTTAAGAAAAGAAATGCAAAACTAGTGTTTGCATTTGTGATGATTATTTCATAAAAATTGTTTACACAATTAAAAATCATTTTGTATTAAGAAGTATATTCATTATACATCGTATAGTTGAAAAAATCAATATTATTTATAAAAGATTAGTCCAATAATTTAAAATATTTAAATTGTACAGTGTAATTTAGAAG
>NC_041383.1:468370192-468426588 GCF_002162155.2 Triticum dicoccoides | reverse complement strand
GGGGGCAAGACCAACAAGGAAACAAATTCTAGCATTGCAACATGATAATTATTTTTGTGTTTCAGTACAGAACAAGAACATATGTTCAATCAGCAATGCAAAGAAGTTACATTTCTATTAGTTTACAATTGTCTTTGCGAACACCAAGAAGATCGGTGACAATTTAAATTTACAGTAACTCGATCTATCTGTGAGGATAAACAAGAGAATCAGTGTGTCATGCCTAATTTACAGTAATTATTTGTGAGGATAAACAAGAAATTGTTGGCTCTAATTAATTCGATCTATCTGAAGAATTGAATTTCTGCAGCCTACTAATAGTAGTAGAGATCAATTCGCACGTATATATAATTACATGGTACTCCCTCTGTAAATTAATATAAGAGCGTTTAGATCACTAAAGTAGTGATCTAAATGCTCTTATATTAGTTTACGGAGGGAGTATGAATTAAAGGAGACTCACTGCCTTACTAGAGAATTTTCTTGCTCGGTTGCTCCTGCCGTTGATTTTGGCTGGTCGCAGGTTCGGCTGTCCGCGTCGCTGGAGCCGGCGCAGCCGCGCTGCCTGTGCGATCTGGCGGATGTTAGGGAGCTTGATGCGTGCGTTGTGCGGCGGCGTCGAAAGATGAAACAATGGAGAGATCAATCCCCTGATCAGCGGTTCCATACGACGACCTGGGCTGCTGGGCACCTGCTTTTGTCTTACGTGATGGGCTTTCACACAAAGCTATTGAGACATCACATCTACACGGGCTTATTTGTGGGCTTCCAGGATTGAGCTCGCGTTAGGGGGGACTAATTAGTCCTAATTGTAGAAACCTGAGCCAGTTATTTGTACGTATTGTAGGTCCAGTGGTCCAAAGTTTTTGTCCTTGCCTCGAAACTAACACACTACAACGAATCACGTAGTATAAAAACTGCATAAGTTTGTCTCCGTGTGTGAGATTCCATCATTATTTACTGCTACTAGGAGTAGCACACAGAGCCTCCGTCACTAGCTTCCGTTAGTAGAAGTAGGTCCATTCATATTCAGCATGCATGTTGATTAGAGATAAAATAGGTCCCTTCGCATTCAACATGTTGATTAGAGATTTACTAGAATAGTTTGTCTAATTCATATCTAGATTGTTTTTAAGGATGTCACATCTAAGCTTCAACAAATATATAATGCAGTAACAAAAAACAAAAAACTAGGAAAAAAATAGATCACAAACAAAATGAAAATTAGCTTAGATGTGACATACTAGAATTACTTGTCGCCAAAATGGATGTATCTAAATGTATTTTAGTTCTAGATAAATTTATTTTCGAGACAAGTAATTCCGGACGGAGGGAGTAGTAGATGTGTACCAGACAGACCCTAGAAAAGCTTTATTGATTAGAGGTTTATGTTAGTGTGTGGAGTGGCGAACAAGATCTATAGCCGAATATCCAAGTGTCATCATTATTAGAAGAAGAAAACCCACCTCCTCTCCTCGACGAAGCAATCCTTGTAGAGCTTGAGGCGGGCGTCCTTGACCTCCTTGCAGATCTTGAGGTAGCCACGGAGGAACTGGCGCAGGACGGGGATGAAGTCGCCGTAGTTGTACTCAAAGCTCTGCGCGAGGCGGCTGCGCTCGCCGTTGAGCTCCCTGAGGCGGAGGAGCAGGGGGTCGTCCAGGCCCTCGAACCGCCGGCCGAACATGAGGCTGTACATGTTGTTGTACATCATGAGCTGCATGTGGCGGCGGAGCACGACGCCCTCGGTGGCGGCTGCGGGGTCGGCGCGGACGGCGTCCACGACGGCCGCAGCCTCGGCCTCCCATCCTGCGTGGTGCCGCTGCACCACCTTGCCCGTGAAGAAGGGCGCCGTCATGACGCGGCCCATCGTGCGCCAGTGGTCGCCGTACGCCGCGAACACCATGTCCTGGCCCCCGTCGGTGAAGACGTCGAACACCACGTTCCGGCCGCGGGAGCCGAACTCGGCTCCCTGCGCGTGGAGCACCTCGCGCGCCAGAGCCGGGGAGGAGACCACCACCACGTTGCGCTGGCCCATGCGGAGGAGGAAGATCTCTCCGAACCTGCGGGCCAGCGCCGCTAGGTTGCGGTGGTTGAGGTCGTCCCCGACCTGGAGCCAGTTGCCGAAGATGGGCACCGGCACAGGGCCGGGCGGCAGCCGGAGCTTGCGACCGCGCAGCTTGGACACGGCGACGGCGACCAGCACGGACGCGAAGAGGCCGACGAGGAGCTTCTCCAGGAAAAGGAGGTCCATGGTGGATGGAGTGATGATGGGTCGAGCTGGTGAGCTCCGGAACGCGGACTAAGGGAGCAGGTGCCCCGCTTGCTTCCAGAAATTTAAATCAGCAGCATGTCGTATTGTCGTAGCTAAGCTAGTGGTGGCACATGAATTGTTGGTGACCCTTGCGGGCGGGCGGGACGCGTGTCGACGGTTCGAAACTGACGCGTGTCTTTTCTTCGGAGAGCATGGATGTACTGAGGTACGTACAAGCAAGGATGCAAATACCCGTGGTAATTACGCGTGTCTTGTCTTTACACAACGTGGTAACTATGCATGGATGTTTAGGCGCAACAACGCGTTGGCCATGGTGATGAAGATGACGTGGCCATGTATCTCAGAGTAAGTAGAGGAAGCAGTGTCGGTCGTCGAGGAGGTAATCGGTCTGAAGTGGGCACTCGCCCTCGAGACGCTACGCAAAAAATCTTATCGCCATGTGAAAACTTTGGGTTAAGAGTATCTACATCCGAACGCCTTCAACCCTTCTCTAACGTTTGAATGGACCGTCCGGTCGTTGACCGGTCACGATTTTTTGACCCAAATGAATGCTTCAAACGCCTGGACTGACACCCCTCATATTCAACCCAAATATGAAGTGGATATGGGGTGTCCGGGCACGCCCGTCACGTCGGACTGACGAAGGGGTCCCAGCCGAAAACACCCTGAAACACGACGGTCCGAAGCTCGTCTTCTCCCTCACGGTGGCGCCGTGTGGCGCAGTTTCGGTGGGCCGCGTAGTCCCTAGCCCGGCTATTTAAATCGACCGGCAGCACCGAAACCCTACCATACATCCATATTTTCCTCCTCCTGTCCGCCCCACCACTTTCCACTCTATCCGTCCACCCAGTAGCCATGTCCCCACGCCACCGGGTGAGGAGCGATCCATTTCTAATGCCAGAGCACCGGCTCGAGCTCCTTGAGCAGATCCGGGTTAGGCACGAAGCCCGGATCGTCGCGGGGGTACCTTCGGATGCAGTGGATCCGGAGGAGGAGGAGGAGGAGGAGGAGGAGGAGGTGGTGGTGGTGGTGGAGGAGGATGAGCCGGAGAAGGAGGATGTGGGGGACGCTGGCGATGCGGATCTGCAGGTGGAGCAGCAAGCCATCCTCGATTCCCTTAGGTCGAAGTCGGCTGCGGAGGCCAGACGCCGTTGCCGACAGGAGATGGAGGCGCAGTAGGCCGCGGAGAAGGCGGGGATGCTCGCCTACATGGACGAGGTCGAGCAAGAGGAGGATGAGCCGGAGCCCTCCTACCTGCCCGTCCAGCCGACGTCCGGCACCGTGGTGGTGGACATCTCCAACGATGAAGAGTTGTTAGGGTAGTACGTAGTACGTAGTACATAGGAGTTCTTTTGTATGCTTTATATAGATCTAGGAGGTGAAATATGTGAGAGGCGGATGCAAAGTGGCTAATTTGAGACGTGATCGGTCACTGTCCGCGAACGCACCCGATCGCGTCCGCGGGCTTTTGAGAGACCGAATTTTTAAAGTCCGAATGTAGATGCTCCAAACATGTGCCTTGTAGGAACGCATTGCTTGTTAATATAGGGGCCGCGACCAGCTGTTACATGGAAGATTTACATGGCGGCCGGTGCAGGATTGGTCGCCAAGGAAACAATCATAACAACATAGCTATAAGCACACACACGCCTTCATCTACAAGGTTTATTAGCACTCTCCTTAATCACAACTATCTAAGTTGAAATTGTGTCTAAAAGCTTCCAACTGCCGCAAAATAAGTGGTTTAGTGAAACCATCTGCAACTTGATCACTAGTGGGTATAAACCTGATGTCCAACGGCCACCCTTTCTCGAATAAAGTGCTAGTCTATCTCAATATGCTTCGTCCTGGTATGAAAAATAGGATTAGCAGACAGATGCATAGCACCAAGGTTATCACACCAAAGTGAAGCAACCTTTGGATGATGAACTCCCAGTTCAATCAACAAGTTCTGAACCCAAATAATTTCAGCAGTCACATTGGTTAGAGCCTTATATTCAGCTTTTGTGCTTGATCTAGATACTTTAGTTTACGAGCACTCCATAAGATCAAGTTACTTCCATACAGTACCTTATCAAGCTTGTAGACATGACATGGTGATTTTACACTTTCATACCCAGGAGATTGTCAAATAAACATTTACTCTTCCAGAACACCATGCAAAAACGCGTTCTTCACATCTAATTGTCGCATACACCGGTTTCTAGATACTGCAACTAAAAGAATTAAACGAATAGTGGTAACTTTTACTAAATGACTAAATGTGTCCTCATAGTCAATTTAATACCCCTGCTTGAAACCCTTAGCAACTAGACGTGCCTGGTACCTCTCAATAGTGCCATCAAATTTCCTTTTTACCTTGTAGACCCACTTACAGTCAATGATATTCCTCCCATTGATGGGTGGAACCAAACGCCATGTTTTGTTCTTCACTAGAGCTGCATATTCCTCATATTGCCTTCTTCCATCGAGGATTACCGATTGCTTCTCCTAAACTTTGCGGTTCACCTGTGGCACAAAAAGAGCCCCAACGAATACAACCATCTTTGTATATTTTAGGCTTAACAATACCACTCTGTGACTCGGTGTGGGAGCGTTCAAGAGGAGGCGGAGCTGGACGTAAAACTTGTTGTTGAAGGTGATTTGATGAGGAAGACACAACAGATCCAGGGGCCGCACAAGATCCGCCGGAAAACTCATGTTGAGATTCCTGCATCGGCGGAAATAAGTCAACATGCACATACTCGCCCTCTTCCCGAAATTGCCACTTGGCGCAACAGGATTGGAGGCCAGCAAGCAGCAGCTGCTCGGGAAGCGGCGCACTCGCTCCAAACACGCCGGGATTAGAGGCCGGATTTTCTGTGGCTTCTCCTGCAGTTTCTGTGTCCAGCTTGAAATCGTGCCAATTTTCACCTGTTTCTTCTCTGTTTTTCTTGCACACTTTCAGCTGAGTTTTGATCAAAGGCATTATGAGACATTGACTCATGGTCAGTAGGTTCTGCTACACCCCCGGGAACAAATTTTGGGGATGGAATAAGATGGAAGGGTAGGAGAACAAGCTCTTTGCTGAGTTGGGCACCGGCGTTGGGGTGGAGTTTTGCGATTGGGAAAACCTGTTTATCAAAAACCACATAACGAGAAACATATATACGACCAGAAGCGACGTCCAAGCATTTGTAACCTCTGTGAAGGCTACTATACCCCAAGAATACACACGGTTTCAAACGAAACTCAAGCCTGTGTTTATTGAAAGGGCGTAGATTGGGCCAAACAGCACAACAAAAAAATCTGAAGGAAGGTGTAGTTTGTTTAGTGCCAAAAAGGCGTTCTAGTGGAGTTTGATTTTTTATGACCCTGCTAGGAACACGATTGATAAGATAGACGGCCTAAGGAATGCCTCGTCCCAAAATTTCAAAGGAATATAAGCATGAGCAAGAAGTGAAAGGCCAACTTCAAAAATATGTCTATGTTTCCCTTCAGTGGATCCATTTTGTTGATGAGCATGAGCACAAGATACATGCTGAGTGATACCAATGCGCTCAAAAAAAGAATGGAGTTTTTGGTATTCAACACCCCAATTGGTTTGCATAGCAAGGATCTTGCGATCAAAGAGACGTTCACCATGTTGAAAGAGATGAAAATTTTCAAACACATCAGATTTATTCTTAAGCAAATATATCCAACTCAACTTGCTAAAATCATCAATAAAGCTCACATAATACTTTTGTCTTCCTATAGAAACGGGCCGAGGACCCCAAACATTCAAAAAAAAATCTCTAAAGGAGTTTTTGATTCACTAGTAAATCTAGAATAAGTTGATGTCTCTTGGCCATTTGACATGGGTCACACACCAAAAGGTGGTCTTTTCCTCACTACGGGAAGGCTAAAATCTCGAAGAATTTTATGGACCACCGGTAAAGTAGGATGCCCTAAACGTTTATGCCACTGTGAAGTAGATGGATTGATAACACAAAGGGCTTGTCGAGAAGGAGCGTCATGGCAACCAGAAACAGGAAACAAGCGAACCCTACTATTGCTTTGAAGAATGGTTCTCCGAGTGGCCCGATCCTTAACAAAGAATATTTCAGGGTAAACTTCGAGAAAAACATGATTATCACATATAAGTTTGTAAGCAGAAAGAAGACTTTGATCAGATTGTGGAGCACATGAAGTATGTTGTTTAGATCTAAGGAACCATGAGGGGTAGAAAGAACCGAGTGACCAATATAAGCAATGTCCCTACCTTGACCACTCGTGGTGTGGATTTGTTCGGTGCCGGTGTAGCGATAACGAACAACGAGCTTCTCCAACTCCCCTGTTAAATGGTCGGTCGCGTCGGTGTCGAGATACCAATTTGTATCCACCCCGTAGGAGTGGACCGCATTGGCAGAAGGGTTGCCGCCGCCGCCACCACCACCACCTGCAGGGTTGCAGACATTGTTGTTGTAGTTGCGATCGTAGCGCTTCTTAAAGCGCGACACCCTTCCATCTTACAGATTGGTACTTCTCGTGATCACTGCGGTCACCGACTCCTTGTCGTGGCGCACCGAGTTGTTGCTGCCGGAGTTGTTGGAGTAGCGATGGCCGTCCACGTTGTTGTTGTAGTAGTCACAGGAGCCACCGTTGCCACGGCTCTTGCTGCCACTAGGGCGGCTATAGTTGTTGCTGCCATGACCCCCTCCCTTGGCCGCAAGATTGGTAGAATATGAGGTGGTTTGGGCGGCGATCCGAGCTTAAATCGCAAGCAGCAGCGAAAAAAGCTCAACTAAACCAATTGATTGATCAGTAGTCGTGCGGGTAGAGATGGCATAGATGAACCCATTGTATTCGGGCTCATACAAGAGGCCCTGGAGGATGTGGGAGACCACATCATCCTCGTTGAGCGGCTTGCCAGCAACTGCTAGCTCGTTGGCCATTCCCTTCATCTTGGTGAAGTAGGTTTCCACCGGAAGATCTCCCTTGCGGGTGTGCTCGATCTGCGGGTGGAGCTAGATCACTTGCGCCCGTGACTGTGAAGTGAAGCTATGCAGTAGCACCTTTCAGATGGTTGCGGCGGTGGTACTGGTACTGACCTGTGGTAGGACTTCTCGAGACAAAGATGAAATCAGGAAAGTAAGATCTGCTGATCTTGAGTTACCCATACAATGTGCTCAAGATTGGGCGCAGAGGTGGTTTCCTTCTTGCCGGAGACTTCCCTCTCCGTAAGGATCACAGCGGGGGGCTCCTGAACGAAGCCTTCGATGTTGCCCATCATCCCTGCCGCTTTGATGCGAAGGCAGGACCTGAGCCTTCCATACGAGAAAGTTCTTGCACGTGAGCTTCTCAGTGATTGTGTGACCAAGAGAGGTGATGGAAGGTGCGGCCATGGTGATGGAGGTGGAGCTCGACATAGCTAGATGAGATGGAAAAGAATAGCTTTTATACCATGTGGAAACTATGGGTTAAGCATATGCCTTGCAGGGATGCGTTGCTTGTTAATATAGGGACCGAGGCCCGCTGTTACATGGGATATTTACATGGCGGCCGGTGCAGGATTGATCTCCAAGGAAACAATCACAACAACCAAGCTACCAGCACACTCACGCCTCTATCTACACGGTTTATAGTTCACCATAGGATATACATGTTGAACACATCCCTCATCCATTGCGGATTAACAAGGATACGGTTTCGGAGGCATGTTCTCTCGTATGGACGTAGTCATTACACTACTAGAAAAACGGCTATAGCTAATATGTACATTAATGACGCATTATATATGTGGTGCACCACTGCTATATAGCAGTGGCGCACCATGTGCAGGTGCGCCATTAATAACCACAACAGTAATGGCGCACCAGGTGAAAAGTGCGCCATTACTAAGTTTGACCAAGGTTTGACCCAGTCATACACATAGTAATGACGCACTTTGTATAGGTGCGCCATTACTATTACTAAGTTTGACCAAGGTTTGACCCAGTCATACACATAGTAATGACACACTTTGTATAGGTGCGCTATTACTAAGTTGACATAGTAATGGCGCACCTCTACAAAGTGCGCCATTACTATGTGTATGACTGGGTCAAACCTTGGTCAAACTTAGTAATGGCGTGCGCCATTACTAAGTTTGACCAAGGTTTGACCCAGTCATACACATAGTAATGACGCACTTTGTAGAGGTGCGCCATTACTAACTTTCAAATGCAACCCCCGGTGGACTGCTGTCGTGGTTCTAAGTCTAACAGTAGAGTGGGGGGTAGGTATGGAGAGGCAAGGTCCTAGCTATGGAGAGGTTGTAAACACAAGAGATGTACGAGTTCAGGCCCTTCTTGGAGGAAGTAAAAGCCCTACGTCTCGGAGCCCGGAGGCGGTCGAGTGGATTATGTGTATACGGATTACAAGGTGTCGAACCCTTCTGCCTGTGGAGGGGGGTGGCTTATATAGAGTGCGCCAGGACCCCAGCCAGCCCACGTAATGAAGGGTTTAAGGTGTATTTAGTCCGGGGCGTTACAGGCGACGCCCCACATAAAGTGCCTTTACTATCATAAAGTTTACTTAATTACAGGCCGTTGCAGTGCAGAGTGCCTCTTGACCTTCTGGTGGTCGAGTGAGTCTTCGTGGTCGAGTCCTTCAAGTCAGTCGAGTGAGTCCCTCGTTGGTCGACTGGAAGGTGACCTCTTCCAAGGGTGTCTTTGGGCAAGGTACTTAGATCAGGTCTTTGACCCTACCCTAGGTACATGACTCCATCATTTGCCCCCGAATGGATTGAGGCTTTGAGTGACGGAGGAGTTGATGCTGTTTCCGATTAACCTTCGCACACTGGTCGTGCGTTGTTCTGAACCAGAGAATCTCTACGTTGATAGTGAGCAACTTGTCTTCAGTCGACTCGATCCATTCTTTTCTTTCGTCGAGCGATCTTTCGGGCTTCGTCGATTTCCGAGCGACGGATCACAGGAAATCCCGCGCGTGACAGACCGATCTGCCGTTCGCGGATTCCACGGGATGCGAAATTTGGGGAAACACGCGAAGCGGAGCGGACCGCGGCGTTCGGATGGGACGGGACATAGATGCCTCGATCCCCGCGCCGCTTGCTTCTCCACGTATCCCGCCCGCGTAACAGTTCCAGGATATGATTAGATCGACCGGGCCCACCTGTCATCCACTCGGAAGGGATCTTATAAATGCGCCCGGCGAGGGTTTTTTGAACAGTACCTCAGCATTCTCTCTCTGCCCCCTTCGTCTCCGCCCAACGTGCTCGCTCTCGCCTCCGCACCACTTCTCCTCACGCGCCCCGCCGGAAGCCATGGTCAAGGAGAAGACGGCGACGCTGGAGCGCGCGAAGAAGGCGTCGGCAACGGAGAAGGCGAAGGGGAGATCCACCAGCCGCGGTGGGTCTTCGTCTAGATCTCGCCTGCCGAAAGGCTGGGTCCAGGGAGATTGGATCCAGTCGACCATCACGGAGAAGGATCTCCTCGACATGGCCAACGAGGGCCTGATCCCTCATGGAGCTGCAAGGCTTCCGGGGAAAGAGTGGCAGCCCCAGCCGGAAGAGGGTGAGTGCGTGCTTCTGGCCACCCATGTCGACCGCGGATTCTCTTTGCTGCCGAGCATTTTCTTCCGTGGTTTCTTGAACTTTTTTGGAGCGCAACTCCACCACTTCACCCCGAATTCTATCGCCTATCTCGCCGCGTTTGTGTCCATGTGTGAGAGTTTTCTGGGCTGTCGACCGCATTGGGGCTTGTTCAAGCACATATTCACATGTCGCTCTCACACTGTGAAGAAGGCGAGCCCAGGCGACGAAAGAACCCGAGTGGTACAAATGTGTGGAGGTCTGGGGATCCAGGTGAGGAACAAGAGCACCTTCCCAGCCATGACATTTCCCGAGTCAGTCAGAGGCTGGCAGTCGACCTGGTTCTACTGCTAGGATGAGTCGACGCCGGGGCAGTCGAGTGGACTCCCTCAATTTACCATGGACCGAGTGAACAAGCCCTCCTCTCTGAAGTTGATTCCGGAGGAGAAAGCTGACGTGAAGATGCTGATGGAGCGCGTAGTTCAGTTGGTTCGGGAGGGAGTGACAGGTATGGATCTCCTGGAGGTTTTCCTTAGGCGCCGAATCCAGCCTCTTCAGTTCCGGAGCCATTGCATGTGGTTGTACTGCGGGACTGAGGATGTGACTCGGGTCAACCCAGAAACAGTCGACGATACCACTCTGGAAAGGTGGATGGCCGCTGTTACTGGGAACAAAGATAACCCTCGCGGAGCCAGAAGGATTCCTCCACTCGACTGCCACAGTGAACCAAACAAGGCATGTCTGCTCCGCTTCCCATTGCATTCTCATCATATTTATTTCTGTTTTCTCTGCCGATCGGTCGACTGATCTTTGTCTTGTTGTTTATCAGGCCCTCACCGAACTGTACTCGATGCCCAACGGAGCGCAGGCTCCGACTGAGGAGGGAGAAGCGAGCGAGGGCGAGAGCCAGGAGGAGGAGTGGGACTCGGACGCCGCTGAGGCCGATGATGATGACGATGACGATGACGATGATGACGATGAGGACGAGGAAGAGGAGGAGGAGGAGGAGGTCGCACCACCACGCTCGGAAAGGCGGTCGAAACTTGTCCATGACCCTGCGACCGAACGCGGCGAGGGGGTCGCGACTGCTACACAGTCGACCAAGCGCCCTCGGACCACCTCTCTGGCGCCGACTGAAAAGGCGCCGAAGCAGCCCAGGGCGGCCCCGTCGAAGCCGACCAAGCACCTGCCGAAGATGAAGGTGTCCATCCCCACCATATCAGGGTAATCATGTTGCTTAAGTCTTCTTGTTTTGTGTGAACTTTATCTCTGGTTGGCGCTGGAGTTAGTCGACTGACTCTTTGGAGTTGCAGTGCTGCTACTTCTGAGACCTCGGCCCGGGCTGACGACCATGAGATGGAGGACGCAGCAACCTCAAAACCTGGTACTATACTCTTAACACTGTGTTTAGTCGACTGACTCATGATCTAATCCTGATTCTTTTCTGTAGCTCCATCCAATGTTGTAATCACTCTCCCTGATGATGATGAAGATGAGGAACCGCTGAAGTACAGGAGGAGTAGGAAAGCGTCTGCCAGCAGGGTGACCCAGGATGTGACGGTGCCTGAGGCTCTGGTCGCGGAGGAGGAGAACACCACTCGACACACCGTGTCCTTCGCAGATCCACTGACGAGTGCTCCGCAGCCCTCCCTCTTCACGACGCACCACGTCCCAGAGGACCAAGCTGGCGCAGCGAAGGAGGCAATACGCCAGGCAGGGATCATGATGGAGCAGTTGAAGACCATCCGGGATGCGAGCCAGGCAGCTTACGACGCCAGTTCCGCCCTCCAACGCAATGTTCAGGTCAGTCGACCACCATTTGTTCTGTTAGGATATGCTATCAGAAACTTTTCTTTTCCAGAATTTATAGTAGTCACCCAGTGGGTGTGTCTATTAAACTCCGTGTTAGCGGGGGCACGCTGAGTGCACCCGCTGGGTGTAGTCCCCAAGGCTAAGGTCGACTGCTGGCAGTCGGCCTTAGGCTTTATAATTTCAGTCTTTTCGTAATTCGACTATGGCGACTGGATTTCGCAAACTGGTCGACTGGTCGACTCTGTCTTCAATAGGATTAGTGGGGGCACGCTGAGTGCACCCACTGGGTGTAGTCCCCAAGGCTAAGGTCGACTGCTGGCAGTCGGCCGTAGGCTTTATAATTTCAGTCTTTCCGTCATTCGACTATGTCAAATGGATTTCGCAAACCGGTGGGGGCACGCTGAGTGCACCCACTGGGTGTAGTCCCCGAGACTGTGGTCGACTGCTGGTAGTCGATTACAGTCTTAAAGAATATATCTCCTTCTTTTTTTTTGAGGTCGACTGGTCGACTCTGTCTTCAATAGGATTAGTGGGGGCACGCTGAGTGCACCCACTGGGTGTAGTCCCCGAGACTACGGTCGAATGCTTGTATTCGGCTGTAGTCTTAGAAACGCGTGATTTCTCCTTTTTCACTCGGAAGTGAATTATATTTGACATTTAGTCGATTGGTTCTTCGCAGAACTCCTGTGATCTTGTGGCTCGCTACTCTGAGCTGGAAAACAAGCACATTCAGCTCGAGCTGAATTTGAAGCTGGTTCAGGAGAAACTGACGAAGGCAAAGGAGGAGACCGAAGGTATGTTTGGTGAGACCTTGACGACTGCTTTTTCCCTTCATTTGTTTCAAAATCTGATCTTGCTGTAACTTGCAGGTAAGGTGAGGGAGGCCCAACAGAAGAAGGACCTTGAACTAGCTGAGAAGATCAAGCTTGTTGACGAGAAGTTAGCTTCAGTCGCCAAGCTTGAGCAAGAAAATGCCAATCTGAAAGCTGCTCTTGGGAAGAAAAAAGATCTGGAGGCCTTCCTGAATGCTCTTGCCAAGAAGCTGTTTCTCATGCTTGAAGGTAAATCTCTATGCTCGACGATCATTTCCAACCGTGGTTTTTCCATTCGACCATCGCCTTGACTCGGTGATCGTCCTTGCAGAATTTTGTCAAAACTTTGAAGAAGAAACTAGCCAGCTGGAACCAAACCTTGACCCCGTCAATTCTCCGATGGACGACGAAGTTTCCATGAATGTTTTCCGACTGGAGTCCCGTGTTGCAGCTGTCGTGGACTATCTTGCAAGGCTGAAGGTCGCCACATCTCGCATCGACTCGACGCTCTGGCCCGGGGAGACACTTCAAAACGACCTCGAGTCGCTGATGGCTCGCTTGAACACGATCGCTGGTCGAGTGCAGGAGTGGAAAAAGTCCTCGGCTCGATGCGGTGCAGACGTTGCTTTGTGTCTGGCCCGAGTCCATTGCAAAGATGCACGAGAAGACAAGCTGGCGGCTCTCCGGGTGGCCAACACCAAGAAACACGACTTCGGGTCCTTTATGGAAACTTTCCTTGCGGCTGCCACTTGGATCGCCGATGGAATTGATCTTGATGAGTTTGTTGCGCCTTCCAGCCCTCCACAGGAGGGGTAAAAAACTTCTTCTAAACTCGACGCTTTAAATTTGCCTCGGTATGCCGAGTGGAGTTGTAACCGATAAACCTTAACGGGCTTAGCGCCTGAGCACTTTCGGTTCCTTTAGGTATCGATCCGAACTTGAATTTGGCGTTTGAATATGATTGCTTTTGGCTCGAAATGTCTTTTGCAGGTTCAAAGCAGGGCGCTTACTGCAATCGACTTATCCCTTAGTCCACTTAGGCAAGCAATGGGCTGCAGCTAAGCCTCCGAGTGAGAGGTTTGCTCTTCACTCGGTAGGATTTTGATAACTTAGGCGAGCGCTGGGCTGCAGCTAAGCCCCTGAGTGAGAGGTTTGCTCTTCACTCGGTAGGATTTTTGGTAACTTAGGCGAGCGCTGGGCTGCAGCTAAGCCCCCCGAGTGAGAGGTTTGCTCTTCACTCGGTAGGATTTTTGATAACTTAGGCGAGCGCTAGGCTGCAGCTAAGCCCCCGAGTGAGAGGTTTGCTCTTCACTCGGTAGGATTTTTGATAACTTAGGCGAGCGCTGGGCTGCAGCTAAGCCCCCGAGTGAGAGGTTTGCTCTTCACTCGGTAGGATTTTCGGTAACTTAGGCGAGCGCTGGGCTGCAGCTAAGCCCCCGAGTGAGAGGTTTGCTCTTCACTCGGTAGGATTTTTGATAACTTAGGCGAGCGCTAGGCTGCAGCTAAGCCCCCGAGTGAGAGGTTTGCTCTTCACTCGGTAGGATTTTTGATAACTTAGGCGAGCGCTGGGCTGCAGCTAAGCCCCCGAGTGAGAGGTTTGCTCTTCACTCGGTAGGATTTTCTGTAACTTAGGCGAGCGCTGGGCTGCAGCTAAGCCCCCGAGTGAGAGGTTTGCTCTTCACTCGGTAGGATTTTTGATAACTTAGGCGAGCGCTAGGCTGCAGCTAAGCCCCCGAGTGAGAGGTTTGCTCTTCACTCGGTAGGATTTTTGATAACTTAGGCGAGCGCTAGGCTGCAGCTAAGCCCCCGAGTGAGAGGTTTGCTCTTCACTCGGTAGGATTTTCATAACTTAGGCGAGTACTTGGACTGCAGCTAAGCCTCCGAGTGGAAGTCTGGCTTACCACTCGGTAGGATTTTCATAACTTAGGCGAGTACTTGGACTGCAGCTAAGCCCCCGAGTGGAAGTCTGGCTTACCACTCGGTAGGATTTTCATAACTTAGGCGAGTACTTGGACTGCAGCTAAGCCTCCGAGTGGAAGTCTGGCTTACCACTCGGTAGGATTTTATTTAATCTTAGGCGAAACGGATTCGCAGCTAAGCCTCCGAGCGGGAGTCTGGCTCACCACTCGGTAGGATTTTACAAACTTAGGCGAAACGGATTCGCGGCTAAGTCACCCACTGAGGGGGAATTTTATTGGACAAAATAAAAAGTGACAAAAATTATGGAGGAACTATGACACTATTATTTTGAGGTCCATGAACTACAGAAGTACTTTATTGCAACTCATTCGAGTGATAAAACTTAAGTGTAAAATGGGCGGAGTAGTTCCGCGTTCCAAGCTCGGGGCTCGTCGATATTATGTTCGACGTTGTAAAGACGGTACGTTCCGTTGTGGAGAACTTTGGTGACGATGAAGGGTCCTTCCCAAGAAGGAGCAAGCTTGTGTTGTTTCTTCTGATCCACTCGGAGAACTAAATCTCCTTCCTGGAAGGCTCGACCCCTCACATTTCTGGCGTGGAAACGACGCAAATCTTGTTGGTAGATGGTCGACCGGATCAGAGCCATCTCCCTTTCTTCCTCTAAAAGGTCGACTGCGTCCTGCCGCGCTTGTTCAGCTTCTGCTTCGTTGTAGATTTCAACTCGAGGAGCATTGTGGAGAAGATCACTCGGCAAGACTGCTTCAGCTCCGTAGACCAAGAAGAATGGAGTTCTTCTGATTGACCGATTAGGTGTGGTCCGCAGTCCCCAAAGCACCGAGGGAAGTTCGTCGACCCAAGCTCCAGCTGCATGCTTGAGATCACGCATCAGTCGGGGTTTCAATCCCTTGAGAATCAGGCCATCGGCTCGCTCTGCTTGTCCATTCGACTGTGGATGAGTGACTGAAGCGTAGTCGACTCGTGTGCCTTGAGAGTTACAGAAATCTCTGAATTCCTCCGAGTCAAAGTTCGACCCATTATCCGTAATGATGCTGTGCGGGACTCCATATCTGAATATTAGTTCCCTGATGAAGCTAACAGCAGCACCGGCGTCAAGGTTCTTGATTGGTTTAGCCTCAATCCACTTGGTGAATTTGTCAACTGCCACCAGTACATGCGTGAAGCCACTTCGCCCTGTTCTCAAGGGACCGACCATGTCCAACCCCCATACTGCGAAAGGCCAGACGAGTGGAATGGTCTTCAGGGCTGATGCAGGCTCGTGCGACATATTCGAGTAGAACTGACCTCCCTCGCACTTATCCACTATTTCCTTTGCCATCTCATTCGCCTTTGGCCAGTAAAATCCGGCTCGGTATGCTTTGGCCACGATGGTCCGAGAGGACGCATGATGACCACAGGTCCCCGAGTGGATATCATTAAGGATGATTCGACCTTCTTCTGGTGTTATGCACTTCTGACCAACTCCAGTCGCGCTTTCTTTGTATAACTGTCCTTTGATTACGGTAAAGGCTTTAGATCGACGGACGATCTGTCGAGCCTCTTCCTCATCCTCCGGGAGCTCTTTTCTCAGGATATACGCGATATATGGAACTGTCCAGTCGGGAATGACCACCAAGATCTCCATGACCAAGTCGACCACTGCCGGGACTTCAACCTCAGTCAGATCTGTGGCACTCTTGGGTTGTGGAGCTTCTTCGGTGAAAGGATCTTCTTTGACTGACGGAGTGTGTATATGCTCCGAGAACACACCACTCGGAATGGCTTCTCTCTTGGAACCTATCTTTGCTAGATCATCAGCTGCTTGATTTTTCAGTCGGGGTATATGATGGAGCTCCAACCCCTCGAACTTCTTCTCCAGCTTCCTCACTGCACTGCAGTATCCAGTCATGGCTGGGCTTCTCACGTCCCACTCCTTCATCACTTGGTTGACCACTAAATCCGAGTCGCCATAGACCATCAGGCGACGGACGCCGAGTGAAATGGCCATGCGCAATCCGTATAAGAGGGCCTCATATTCTGCCTCATTGTTGGAGGAACCAAAGTGAATCTGGAGCACATATCTGAGCTTATCTCCTCTGGGGGAAACCAGGACCACCCCAGCACCGGAACCATTCAACATCTTAGAGCCATCAAAGAACATGGTCCAATGCTCCGAGTGAACTTCAGTCGGCTGCTGCTGTTCAATCCACTCGGCGAGGAAATCTGCTATTGCCTGGGACTTAATGGCTTTCTTTGCCTCAAACTTGATATCAAGGGGAAGAAGTTCAATCGCCCATTTAGCCACTCGACCAGTTGCATCCCTGTTGTGCAAAATCTCTGATAGTGGAGCGTCGCTGACGACTGTGATGGAATGATCAGAGAAATAATGAGCAACCTTCTTTGTGGTCATGTATATTCCATACACAAGCTTCTGATAATGAGGATATCTCTGCTTGGATGGAGTCAAGACTTCAGACAAATAATACACTGGGCGCTGAACTTTGAGAGCTTTTCCTTCTTCTTCTCGCTCGACCGTAAGCACAGTACTGACGACTTGTCCTGTGGCTGCGATATAGAGCAACAGAGGCTCTTTGTTGATTGGAGCAGCAAGCACCGGCTGGGTGGAAAGCAGAGCTTTTAGCTCGGCAAACGCTGCATCAGCTTCTGGAGTCCACTCGAACTTGTCTGCCTTCTTCATCAGTCGTTAAAGAGGCAATGCCTTTTCACCGAGTCGTGAGATGAATCGACTTAATGCGGCCAAGCATCCAGTAAGCTTCTGGACATCATGCACTCGCACAGGGTGTTTCATTCGGAGAATAGCGCCGATCTTCTCTGGATTAGCGTTGATTCCTCGCTCGGAAACGAGAAAACCGAGTAACTTGCCACCAGGAACTCCAAATGTGCACTTTGATGGATTGAGCTTGATATCATACCTTCTGAGGTTGGCAAATGTTTCGGCGAGGTCAGCGAGCAGATCGGAACCTTTTCGTGACTTGATGACGATATCATCCATATACGCTTCCACATTCCGACTGATTTGAGTGAGTAGACACTTATGAATCATTCGCATAAATGTGGCTCCGGCATTCTTGAGGCCGAATGGCATGGTGATATAGCAGAAACACCCGAATGGAGTGATGAAAGCTGTTTTTACCTCGTCGGGTCCGTACAGACGGATCTGGTGGTACCCGGAGTAGGCGTCTAGAAAAGACAGTCTCTCGCATCCCGCGGTCGAGTCAACAATTTGATCTATGCGAGGGAGAGGAAAATGATCTTTCGGGCAGGCCCGGTTGATGTGCTTGAAATCAATGCACATTCGGAGCGATTTGTCCTTCTTAGGAACCATGACGACATTAGCGAGCCACTCGGAGTGGTATATCTCTCGGATAAATCCTGCCGCCAATAGTCGAGCCACTTCCTCACCAATGGCTTTTCTCTTCTGGACGGCGGACCGCTGAAGATGCTCTTTGATTGGTTTTGCAGATGAGTCGACTCTTAGGCGATGCTCAGCCAGTCCCCTGGGAACACCTGGCATGTCAGCGGGCTTCCATGCAAAAATGTCCCAGTTCTCACGGAGGAACTGGATGAGCGCTTCTTCCTATTTCGGGTCGAGTGTTGTGGATATGTGGGTCGGAGCTGCATCGGGGCCGGTCGGGTGAATGTGAACAGGCTTTGTTTCACCGGACGACTGAAATGCAGATTCTGTAGCGGGTTTCTTGGATCGCAGCAAATCACTCGGATCTGCGTTTTGCTTGTATTCTTCGAACTTGACCGCTGTCACCTGGGAATCGGCAATCTTTGAGCCCTTCTGAAAGCACTCTTCTGCCTTTTTCCGATCACCGGTGACAGTGATCACTCCTTTGGGGCCGGGCATCTTCAATTTGAGGTACACGTAACATGGTCGAGCCATGAACCGTGCATAAGCCGGTCTCCCCAAAATGGCATGATATGCACTCTGAAAATCCACGACCTCAAACGTCAACTTCTCTTTGCGAAAATGTTTCGAATCACCAAACACCACGTCCAGAGCTATTTGGCCGAGTGACTCGGCTTTCTTCCCTGGTATAACTCCATGAAAACTCATGTTACTGGTGCTCAGTCGGGACATCGGAATGCCCATTCCTTTCAGCGTGTCTACATACAACAAATTCAGCCCACTACCACCGTCCATCAGCACTTTTGTCAGTCGAGTGCCTTCGACAACTGGATCGACCACCAAAGCTTGCCTCCCAGGGGTGGCAATATGAGTCGGGTGATCAGATTGGTCGAATGTGATGGGTGTTTGGGACCATCTCAGATAATTTGCTTTTGCTGGGGCGACCATGTTCACCTCTCGGTTAATGACTTTCAATCGACTCTTGCTTTCCACATCTGCGAAGATCATCAGAGTGGAGTTGATATGCGGATATCCTTCCTCACTGTCCTCCTTGTCTGCGGCCTTGTCCGACTCCTTCTCCTTGTCCTTAGACTGTTTTCCCTGAAACTGCTGGATCAGGAGTCGACATTGGCGAGTGGTATGCTTCGGGTAGATGATATTCCCCTCTTCGTCTTTCTTTGTGTGGATGTGACACGGCATATCCATCACGTCGTTCCCTTCTTTATCCATTACCTTCTTAGGGTTCCAGGATCCTTTTGGTTTCCCTTTAAACTTCCCTTGAGTCACGGCCAGAGCCTCTCCAGGAGCTGCCGGTTCAGCCTTCCGCTTCTGTTTCCGACTGGTGTTTCCCTTTTCCGACTGACTCGGCTTGTGCTTGCCGCTTCGGAGTCGGTCTTCTTCTTCGCCGTTGGCGTACTTGGTAGCAATCTCCATCATCCGACTCAAGGTCATGTCACCGGTTCGACCAAATTTCAAACTCAATTCTCTGTTCTTGACACCATCCTTAAAGGCGCAGACTGCCTGATGATCAGACACATTCTACACAGTATGGTGCAAAGTGATCCATCTCTGAATATACTCTCTGAGAGTCTCATTGGTCTTCTGCACGCAGACTTGCAGCTCCGTCAATCCAGCCGGTCGCTTGCAAGTTCCTTCAAACTTTCTGACGAACACTCGGGACAGATCTTCCCAAGTATAAATGCTGCTAGGAGGTAATTGAGTCAACCATGCCCTGGCAGAACCTTCCAGCATGAGGGGCAAATGCTTCATGGCCACCTCGTCGTTCCCACCACCAATCTGAACCGCCACTCGGTAGTCCTCAAGCCAGGTTTCAGGCTTAGACTCACCAGTGAACTTGCTGACTCCTGTTGCCAACCTGAAATTGGGAGGGATAACTGCGGCTCTGATAGCTCTGCTGAAACATTCAGGACCAGAAACATGCACTCGACTGCTTGTGGGCGCATCTCTGTCAAGTCCACCTCGATGGGCTCTGTTCCGGTCGACCAAGCCTTGCACGATAATGGATCGCGCGTCGAAGCCTGGTTCTCTGGGGTCGACTGGAACTCTTCGCCCCGCACTGAGCTGACGTCTGTCATCTTGCTGCCGAGGAGCGTAAGACCCACCCCTCGGAGGGGAATTGGGCACTCGACGCCTATCATCTCGGTCGAGTCGGTCACCATATTGGTCTCGCCGATTCTCGCGCCCTTCACGCCGCGGAGGCGATCTGGGGCTGTGAGACGGATCGACTGTGAATTCTGTTGCGCGACTGTGACACGGCCGAATTCTGATCTCCTGCTGCCCGGAGCAGATCCCTGATCTGCATCAAACCTCTGCCAGCTTCCGACTGAGAGGGCTGGATGGACTCTGCTATACGGGTCGCAGCTGCTAAATTCTGGATTGGGGTTCGATATACCTGAGTCAGCGGGAAGAGTTGACGTCGACTGGTGTCGGGAACTCGTTGCCGCGCGCGCTCGTCGACTGCTCGCTGAAGATTCTCCAGGCGAGTGCGTTCGGCCAAATTGGCCAAACGTGCCTCCTCCAAGGCACGAGCCTCGGGGGTTTCTCCTGTGATGGGAGTATGCAGGGCATCCACGTTCCTGTGGCGAAGTTCCTCTCTTTGCAGAGAGTCGAGTGGCTCGGGCTGGTACTCTTCATGGTCTCGTGCGGGGTCGCCTCCGTCGCCTGCCCCACCATCACGGGCGAAGCCAGGGGGACTGCGGGGCCCGTCGACCATCAGGATTTCCGCCGCTGGATCACTGCTATCGCACTCGGATGCAGTTTCTACGGAGCCAGTCGACAGATCGAACAGGCCGTAGAGAGATTCATCGGGCTCGATTGCCGCAACTTGGGTGGTGGCCGTCTGGCGAGCCACCGCGTGCCTCACCCACCGCTGAAGTCTCGACCGGCCCGAGCGCTTGCGCTGGCGGGAGACCAGGGAGGTGGCCGATGGGGAAGTCGACCGATACGGGGTCGACGGTTGCCGCAGCAGAACGCCACGGACACATGCGCAAAAATGCGTCGCACCGCGGACGGGGAGCGCATCGACGTCGAGTGGAGCCTCCTGGAGCCAGGCGGAGTCATTGGCGATGAAGGCGAGAGCACCGAGACGGATCTCTCGACCCTCAACCAAAACTCCAGCAGTCACCATGATGAAAGTACTCGGAAGAACCGCAACTTCTCCACAAAATCGCTAAAAGACCTGCCCCACGGTGGGCGCCAACTGTCGTGGTTCTAAGTCTGACAGTAGAGTGGGGGGTAGGTATGGAGAGGCAAGGTCCTAGCTATGGAGAGGTTGTAAACACAAGAGATGTACGAGTTCAGGCCCTTCTCGGAGGAAGTAAAAGCCCTACGTCTCGGAGCCCGGAGGCGGTCGAGTGGATTATGTGTATACGGATTACAAGGTGCCGAACCCTTCTGCCTGTGGAGGAGGGTGGCTTATATAGAGTGCGCCAGGACCCCAGCCAGCCCACGTAATGAAGGGTTTAAGGTGTATTTAGTCCGGGGCGTTACAGGCGACGCCCCACATAAAGTGCCTTTACTATCATAAAGTCTACTTAATTACAGGCCGTTGCAGTGCAGAGTGCCTCTTGACCTTCTGGTGGTCGAGTGAGTCTTCGTGGTCGAGTCCTTCAAGTCAGTTGAGTGAGTCCCTCGTTGGTCGACTGGAAGGTGACCTCTTCCAAGGGTGTCTTTGGGCAGGGTACTTAGATCAGGTCTTTGACCCTACCCTAGGTACATGACCCCATCAACCGCCTTTTAAGTTATAAAAAATAAAAGAAAATGATAGAAATGTCAAAAAAAAAGAAAATAAGTTTCCCATGTGATATGTGGTCTAGTTGTTGGGAAAATTTACAAATATAAATTTTGACTTTATTTGCAAAATCTCTCTGGAATTTAGTAAAATGTGCATAACTTTTGCATACAAACTCGGATTAAAAAGTTTTTTATATGAAAAATTATCTACTCGAAAAGTTACATCCGAATTCAACCAGGGGAACCCCGTTGAAGATTTTAGAATCCCCGAAAACCTAACAGAATAAAAGATATGTGGATTTTAAGATCTAGAGGGGCTGAAATGAAAAAAAATCAAACTTAGTAATGGCGCATGATACGTCTCCAATGTATCTATAATTTTTGATTGTTTCATGCTATTATATTATCTGTTTTGAAGGATTATGAGCTTTATTATACATTTTTATATTACTTTTGGGACTAACCTATTAACCGAAGGCCCAGCCCATATTGTTGTTTTATTGTCTGTTTCAGTATTTCAAAGAAAAAGAATATCGAACGGAGTCCAAACGGAACGAAACCTTCGGCAGCGTGATTTTTTGGGAAGATTATGATCCAGGAGACTTGGAGTGCAAGCCGGGGGGTCATCGAGGAAGACACGAGATAGGAGGGCGCGCCCCCCTGTCTCGTGGGCCCCTCGAGCACCTCCCGACCGACTTCTTTCGCCTATTACAGTGGGAATTTTCTCTCATAATTTTTGGAGTTAGGGAAGTATGATGAATCTTGCATTCTTTACAGACTATACTGTTTTGGCAGATTGCTGTTATGTTTGCATTGTTTGCATTTGTTTGCTTGTTTAATGATTCTATTTGAGGATAGGAGTATTAAATATGCAGAGACATTTAGTATTCAATGTTGAATAATAATGTTAGTGATTTGTTGCAGCATAAAATGATAAGGTTTTGCATTGGTTTATACTAACCTATCTCACGAGTTCTTGTTGAGTTTGTTGTGAATGAAGCTTTTTGATAAAAAAAAGAGAAACCGTGATATAAAAGGAATTAAGGAGACACAAAAGCTCAAGCTTGGGGATGCCCAAGGCACCCTAAGATAATATTTCAAAAAGTTTCAAGCATCTAAGCTTGGGGATGCCCCGGTAGGCATTCCACCTTTCTTCTTCAACAACTATCGGTTAGTATCGGTTGAGCCTAAGTTTTTGCTTCTTCACATGAGTTGTGCTATCCTTGCAATGTCATTTTATTTTATTTTTCTTGCTGCTTGAATACAATACCAAGATCTGAAATTCTTAAAAGAGAGAGAGTCTTCACATAGTTGCATAATTATTTAGCTACTCATTGATCTTCATTTATATCTTGTTGGAGTAGTTTGTCGTTTTCTCTAGTGCTTCACTTATATCTTTTAGAGCACGGCGGTGGTTTTATTCTGTAGAAATTAATAAACTCTCATGCTTCACTTATATTATTTTGAGAGTCTTAAACAACATGGTAATTTGAATGAAAACTATCATAGGAAGTGAATTGGATGCTATGATCAATTTGATACTTGATAATTGTTTTGAGATATGGAGGTAGTGATATTAAAGTCATGCTAGTTGGGTGATTATGAATTTAAAGAATGCTTGTGTTGAAGTTAGCAAGTCCCGTAGCATGCACGTATGGTGTAACAAATTTGAAGCATGAAGTGTACCTGGCTTGTGCATCCTTATGAGTGGCGGTCGGGGATGAGCGATGGTCTTTTCCTACCAATCTATCCCCCTAGGAGCATGCACGTAGTACTTGATTTTTGATGACTTCTAAATTTTTGCAATAAGTATATGAGTTCTTTTGACTAATGTTGAGTCCATGGATTATACGCACTTTTACCTTTCCATCATTGCTAGCCTCTTCGGTACCGTGCATTGCCCTTTCTCACCTTGAGAGTTGGTGCAAACTTCGCCGGTGCATCCAAACCCCGTGATACGATGCGCTCTATCACACATAAACCTCCCTATATCTTCCTCGAAACAGCCACTATACCTACCTATTTATGGCATTTCCATAGCTATTCCGAGATATATTGCCATGCAACTTTCCACCGTTCCATTCATCATCATCAAGATATACTTTACTTTTGTCATATTGCCATTGCATGATCACGTAGTTGACATCGTATTTGTGGCAAAGCCACCATGCATTATTTTTCATACATGTCACTCTTGATTCATTGCACCATCCCGGTACACCGCCGGAGGCATTCATATAGAGTCATATCTTGTTCTAGTTTCGAGTTGTAATTCATATGTTGTAATCAATAGAAGTGTGATGATCATCATTATTAGAGCATTGCCCAAAAAAAGGCCAAAAGAAAAAAAAGGAAAGGCCAAAAAAAGAAAAAAAAGAAAAAGGAAAAAAAGAGAAAATAAATAAAAAGGGCAATGCTATCTCTTTTTCCACACTTGTGCTTCAAAGTAGCACTTTGTTCTTTAGGTAGTGAGTCTCATATATTGTGCTTCAAAGTAGCACCATGATTTTCATGTAGAAAGTCTCATAAGTTGTCTTTTTCATACTAGTGGGAATTTTTCATTATAGAACTTGGCTTGTATATTCTACGATGGGATTCCTCAAATGCCCTAGGTCTTAGTGAGCAAGCAAGTTGGATGCACACCTACTAGTTTTCTTTTGTTGAGCATTCATTTATAGCTCTAGTGCATCCGTTGCATGGCAATCCCTACTCCTCATGTTGACATCAATTGATGGGCATCTCCATAGCCCGTTGATTATCCTCGTCAATGTGAGACTTTCTCCTTTTTTGTCTTCTCCACACAATCCCCAATCATTATTCTATTCCACCCATAGTGCTATATCCATGGCTCATGCTCATGTATTACGTGAAGGTTGAAAAAGTTTGAGATTATTTAAGTATGAAACAATTGCTTGGCTTGTCATCGGGGGTATAGAAGTTGGGAACATCTTTGTGTGATGAAAATGAAGCATAGCCTAACTATATGATTTTGTAGGGATGAACTTTCTTTAGCCATGTTATTTTGAGAAGACATGATTGCTTTTATTAGTATGCTTGAAGTATTACTATTTCTTTTATCAATATGAACTTTTATTTTAAATCATTTGGATCTGAACATTCATGCCACAGTAAAAGAAAATTACATTGAGAATTATGCTAGGTAGCATTCCACATCAAAAATTCTACTTTTATCATTTACCTACTCGAGGACGAGCATGAATTAAGCTTGGGGATGCTTGATACGTCTCCAACGTATCTATAATTTTTGATTGTTCCATGCTATTATATTATCTGTTTTGAAGGATTATGGGCTTTATTATACACTTTTATATTACTTTTGGGACTAACCTATTAACCGGAGGCCCAGCCCATATTGTTGTTTTATTGCCTGTTTCAGTATTTTGAAGAAAAGGAATATTAAACGGAGTCCAAACGGAACGAAACCTTCGGCAGCGTGATTTTTGGGAAGATTATGATCCAGGAGACTTGGAGTGCAAGCCGAGGGGTCATCGAGGAAGCCACGAGATAGGAGGCGCCCCCCCTACTGGGCGCGCCCCCTGTCTCGTGGGCCCCTCGAGCACCTCCCGACCGACTTCTTTCGCCTATATATTCCCTCATACCCTAAAAACATCGAATATCAAGATAGATCGGGAGTTCCGCTGCCGCAAGCCTCTATAGCCACCAGAAACCTCTTGGGAGCCCTTCCCGGCACCCTGCCGGAGGGGGGATCCATCACCGGTGGCAATCTTCATCATCCCGGCGCTCTCCATGACGAGAAGGGAGTAGTTCACCCTCGAGGCTGAGGGTATGTACCAGTAGCTATGTGTTTGATCTCTCTCTCTCTCTCGTGTTCTCTCTCGTGTTCTCTCTCGTGTTCCCTCTATGACACGATCTTGATGTATCCCGAGCTTTGCTATTGTAGTTGGATCTTATGATGTTTCTTCCCTTCTACTCTCTTGTGATGAATTGAGTTTTCGCTTTGAAGTTATCTTATCAGATTGAGTCTTTTATGAGAACACTTGATGTATGTCTTGCCGTGTTTATCTGTGGTGACAATGGGATATCATGTGCCACTTGATGTATGTTTTAGTGACCAACTTGCGGGTTCCGCCCATGAACCTATGCATAGGGGTTGGCACACATTCTTGACTCTCCGGTAGAAACTTTGGGACACTCTTTGAAATACTTTGTGTTGGTTGAATAGATGAATCTGAGATTGTGTGATGCATATCGTATAATCATGTCCACAAATACTTGAGGTGACAATGGAGTATCTAGGTGACATCAGGGTTTTGGTTGATTTGTGTCTTAAGGTGTTATTCTAGTACGAACTCTTGAATAGATTGATCCGAAAGAATAACTTTGAGGTTATTTCATACCCTACCATAATCTCTTCGTTTGTTCTCCGCTATTAGTGTCTTTGGAGTGACTCTTTGTTGCATGTTGAGGGATTGTTATATGATCTATCTATGTTATTATTGTTGAGAGAATTTGCACTAGTGAAAGTATGAACCCTAGACCTTGTTTCCTATCATTGCAATATCGTTTACGCTCACTTTTATGGCTTGCTACCTTGCTGTTTTTATAATTTCAGATTACAAAAACCTTTATCTACTATCTATTTTGCACTTGTATCACCATCTCTTCGCCGAACTAGTGCACCTATACAATTTACCATTGTATTGGGTGTGTTGGGGACACAAGAGACTCTTTGTTATTTGGTTGCAGGGTTGTTTGAGAGAGACCATCTTCATCCTATGCCTCCTACAGATTGATAAACCTTAGGTCATCCACTTGAGGGAAATTTACTACTGTACTACAAACCTGTGTACTTGCAGACCCAACAACGTCTACAAGAAGAAGGTTGTGTAGTAGACATCAGCGCATCATTTGCTAGATGCGCCATTAGTAACAGAAAAAAATTGGTTTCAAAATTATTATTTTTTGAAAAAATGTTCAAAATATGATACGTAATATGACCGGGAAGTTTGAAATATTTTTTTAAAATTTCATCACACTCATGAACATGAACAAAGTCCTAAACATAAATAAGGTTTAATAGGATTGATACTATAGATATATCAACAAGTGCCTGTTAAGTGAGCTGGTGCTGGGGTTGGATAGAACTGAGAAGTTAAGTGTGCTTGGGCTGGAGTAGTATGAGGATGGGTGACCTTCCGGAAAGTTTGACCACAGAGTACGATTTGACTTGAGATTAAGCATATTGACCCGAGATTAATCCTTAGTGACCCGAGTTTAAGAAAAAAAAATCTGAAAAAAATTTATTAGTAATGACACACTTCTATAAGGTGCGTCATTACTAAGTCACATAGTAATGGCGCACTATGTGGTGCGTCACTATTATCTGGGATACTAATGGCGCACCAGAGATGCGCCATTAGTATTTGTTACTAGTGGCGTGGTAATAGTGATAATGGCAAAAATAGATGCGTCACTAACAGGCTTTTTGCTAGTAGTGTTAATAAAACGGGATAGTGGAAAGCAACACAACACAAGAACCTTGACCATTATGTGAGAGTTTAGATCTGGTCTACAGTGTGTGCATGTGTGTGTGCGCGCGCAAAAGCATCAAACAACACAATGACTTGACTCAACGGTAGCTTGCACATGAAGCAGCTTAAATTATGGTTTTACTTGTATCCCCAGTGTGTATCTAATTACTCTCTCATGTATATCCATTATGTTGGGAGAACACTAGTTGAAAGGCACTTGGAGTGATAAAGAAAACACAACCGCGATGCATTGGAAAAGTACTCTGAAAGCCGATACCTTGTCATAAACGAATTCTAGCATTGACACATACATCTAGAGCCTAAGCAAGAGTCTCGGGGCGCTTCGGCATTTAGGGAAAATCTCCAAAAGATGTTGTTAATCCACATTGCGTATATAGACTAAATTCCGGATGCACTTCCCACCCTTAGGTGGTTGTCGACTATATGTCACTGTGCCCACTTCTTTGTTTCTCTCCCTATCATCGTTTACAACAGTTAATGCATGTGTTTTTTTGGCGCAACTCAGTGCATGTGTTGATGTCTTTATTTTTTTTAGAAAAGAAGGAGGACCCCGGCCTCTGCATCTGGACGATGCATGCAACCACTTTATTAATTACTCACATAAGACCGTACGTCATACAACAATAAGACTAAAGCCACCATCTAGGCAACATCTGTCGCTACTCCTAACCAGTTGATGAAGGGGCGCTGATAGTCTAGGCCTAATACCAAACAGACCTTGCATCCAAACCTAACATCTAAGACCTGAGGTCCCAACCAGGACGCCTGCCGGGTATGGGGCACCCACCAGTCCGGCGCACTCCTCAACCAGGACGCCTGCCGAGAGGCCGCCGCAGCCACCTGCCACCAATCCATCTTCAGTGTTTTACTGCTGCATCAACCTTGCCCGATCTCGCTGCCATCGACGCCATCATGACGCCAGACAGCTCCACCGCCCTGCGCTCGTCCATCAACACATGTCCATCACTAGGACTCCGCTGCTCCACGCTACCGAGACCCGCCGCCGCCGACACGGTAGATGCCACACCGCACCACCTACGGCACCACGAACCATCCGTGCACACGCGCGCACACCCTCCATCTCAATGCCCAAGACAGCGCCTCCAAGGAGGAAACGACGTCATGACGCCGCCGCCGCCCATTCACGTAGAACTAAGGTTTTCACCCGGGCACATACAAAGGAGGGAGTAGGGGGGAGTAGACCTCGCCGTCGCCACCAAGGAGGGAAATGACGCCGAGAGCGTCATCGACAACGTGGCCGCCGCCATCGGCCAAAGGTTTCCCCCGGAGAAGCTCCCACCCCGGCACCCACCGGGCCAGCCAAGAACATCATCACCAGAGATCAGGACCAGCCGATGGGGAGAACCGCGTGCAAAGATGATCCGCAACAGATGTGACGAGAGGGGCACAGGGAACCACCTCACGCCATGACCGCTAGCGTATGACGACTCTGGAGTCGTCGGGATCCGGCCGCCCGACCAGTGAGCCGCCGTGCGACCATCAGGTCAACGGAGTCCGCAAGTCCTCCGACCGGCAGATCCGCAATGATGGCGCCTACCGATGGACTCCCGTACCACACGCCCTGCAGATCCGTGCCGCAAGGCCGACGCCCAAGCACCACGCTGGAGCACAACCACGATCTGTCGGCCACAACAGTGCGACAGACAACTCTGGCAAAGCCTGAGCCCACACCCCACGCACCTTCGCACGCGAGTCGCGTGCTCATCGCATCCACTATCGTCGTCTCGCAATGGTGACTACCACCTCGTCGGCCGAGCGCCCCGCAACAGCCATGTCGTCGTGGGATGGGATGAACGGGGCCCCGCCGCCGCCGACGCCACGCGGGCTTTGCCCGACGGCGCCTGCCGGCGGCGGCGAGGGAAAGAAGGCTGGATAGGTAGGTTCTGGCGGCGGCGGCTAGGTTACGTCCGGGTCGCCTGCGGGGGAGACGACGCGGACGTCTTAAGTAAGTAGGTGAAGAAATTAACCAAGCCACCTATGTGTTGATGTCTTTATAGACTGATCTATGTTTCAAGTTCTTAAATCTACTACTACATTTAGCACATTTTGTTGAAGGCTTTAGATGTGTTATTGGCGCCTATGTGTGCAGTTGGGCAAAAACAACTGACGTATTCACGCAACTTGATCTTGTCATAACATGCGATCTCAAAGTACCACGGTGTAATATTATGGCAACAATAGAATGGGTAATGTGAAAAGACGACGATTTGACATTCTTGTGGAAAAATAATAAACTGTATGAATTGGATTTTAGGAGTGCTAATTATTTGATGTCTCATCCCAGAACTTCCAAATCTATTCATGTCTTCATTAGTTGTTTGATATTGGTTGTCTTCGTTGCAGCACTTTCAGATCCGCGGATGAAGTACAGGGCATTGCATAACCGAGTAAAATAGTGGTCCTTTTATGCATTGCTATATATCTTATCCAATTTCCATGATTCGTACAAGTTGCCTCTTTTTGATACTTTAGGAACAAACGTACAATTGTGAACTTATTTGGACGATTGATTACCATCTGATGCTACATAGAAAACCCAAGATGGTTGCTAGATTTGTTTGAAACCATAGCATGTTTAAGATATTATTGCTTAATTATATTTTACACAACATGGCTAGCCAACAAAATAAAGGTGTGCCTCGCAAACAACACCTTAAATTTGTGAGACGGAATGGGCTTAGATGATGGGAGCAAGTAACCTTACTCGCGAGATGTTGGAGGGTACTGCTGGTTCCTTGTAACCTTGACCCTTGGTCATCTCTAGAGCTACTCCAGATGTCTAGACATTGTTCACAAATTGAAATGTGCTAGTGGTGAGACGGAGCCTCCAGGAGGTACTCTCACTATTAGATAAGAAGGAACCTCTAGATGTCAAAATGGTGGGAGTACCTTTTATCACCCTTCACTCTTCAGAGTTACTCCCATCATCCAGAGGATATTTCTCATCACCCTGTATCCTTTAGAGGATACTTCTCGCCATTCTCCTGGTAACCTTGACCCTTGGCCCTTCGTTCATTGGATGGTGAACTATGGTAGATGTTGAAATGGTGGGAGTACCTCTTAGCCAGATGTCTTCCAGTCCCATAGTTCACCGGACAACAAAAAGTCTATGTGAACTAATTAAGCGCTCTCTCTCTCTCTCTCTCTCTCTCTCTCTCTCTCTCTCTCTCTCTCTCTCTCTCTCTCTCTCTCTCTCTCTACTATCTGTCTATCTACATTATTGGTCGCCTTGGAGAAAATGTTTGGTGATCTCTTCCTCTACGATTTATAGCCTTCAAGGGATGCAATCGCGCACAATATCCACCCAATCTGCTAGAATCAATATTTCTACTCAATGCCTAGATTAATCAAAACCTTGTTTGCTGGCCAGCTAGCTAAATGAACCACCGATAGGTCTTGAACCGCTCGGAAAGAGAACTAGAAAAACATGTTAGTTTGGTGGGGCCCTGTACGAAAATAATGGTACCCCTCGATTGATGCACATGATATTATATCAGTAATTATTAAATAATACCAAGCGAAATCAACATTGATGTTGAAAAAATCGGCTTGCAGAGAGACAAAGGGAAATAACCTAGGGCCAAGTTCTAGAACTGGCCTCACAATAGTCGTTTTTTTACATCTACCACTACCTATTGCCACGCAGACATGGTTGATACTGCATGTAGGTTTGCGACGATGTGGAGGGATTGCAGCCAGGTCTGCGCCAAGACATGGTCGGCCCAATGATGACTATGTCAGCGGTCTAAGGTGGGAATACTTCTCACCGGTTTGCTAGAATCACTCCGGCCTGGCATGGGATTACTGGTTGGGGTTACTTTCGGAAGGTCCATCATCGACATTATGACTGGAACACCGCTTAATGTCCGGGATGAAAACCCTTTATCTGGTCTTTATTGGTCGAGCTTGATAATGACGAACTTGCACCATGACCTCGTTGAAGGCATTGTCTCCTTGCCGTACAGGCCTTCACTAATTAATCATGATAATTAGGATGAAAATCCTTGTTCAGTTCGTCTTCAGTCGGACACAGCGATGATGATTATTTCTTCTTAAAGGCATTGTTGCGAAAGAAGTCAAGTTGGCCCTAGGTGTTAATTTTTTTTTTTGAAAGATCCAGCGTCGCTGGCATTTCATTGTTAATAGCAGAAAGCAACGGAAACAACAAGGTGGTGAAGATCCTAGGACCAGGAGATCCGAAGATCAAAAGAAAAAGAAAAACATCAACCCTAATGGCTGCAACAAAACACTCCAAACAATCCACATTAGACAACGCGGCTCCGACTCCGAAGATGAACCACAAAGAAACGAGGCAAGGTTGGCGTCACAAGGGATCACCGAACGAGCCACCTGACACGCGTCATCGTATACCAGCGGCCCCCCACCACGGCTTCGACTTCACAGCACCGGGCAGTCGAGGCATTCCCACGGACACGCCGGAGAAGAAGAGCCGACTACCACGACCAAAGCCGCGCCTCCGACGTTGCTCACCACCGTCGTCGTTGCCACAGAAGCCACCGTGCACGTCCAGTCAACGTGTTAAATTTATACCTTGTATTACAGATATTGCTGTGTATGCTTTGTACTTCATTTGTTGATGGATTTGGCCGCATTGCCTTGCATCAACTTTAATAAATAAATAAAATGATTGTATGCACCATAATAATGCATATGCCGAGGGTTCAACCTCCTTTTCCAAAAAAAAACTACCTACTGCCCGGGACAAACCCTCAACAAAAACAATATAAGGCATACCAAAAAGTATGCTATTCCTAGACAAAATCTTCAAAAGGCAATCACCTGCACGTGCGACAACATTGATGGATTCAACCACAGGCTGAATATGAATTCCTGGCATCTTCCATAGCACACCAGTACACTTCATGCATAATTCATCGCTCGCCTCTTGAAGCCATAGTCGCTTACATGTTTTTTCATCTTCTATGCAACAGTACTGCAGCATTACTGATGAGCGATCACCACACGGAGAGCACATGGATTGACATGGTGGCACTGGCAGACGCATTACTGTGATTACTTCCAGGTTGTCGACTGTGCAACTTGCATAGGCAACTAAAAATTTAGCATGCAAAAGAATGAACACGAAATTGCATCCCAAGCACCAACCTTATTCAGAGGGCCGAGCATGGTTGGCGGTTCATCGAGTTCTGCCGTAAATTGAATACTTTACGGAACAATTAATTGAATACTTGACTGAACCATCGAGTGCATATTGTTGCACTCAAGTCAGCTTGTACCTTCTTTTCTATCTGGATTACCATCGATAGCAGGAACACTTACATATTCACAAAAGTTCAAGTAAACCCATAAGCACAAGCTAACAAGCGGCACTATCTTGAAAAATGAGTGTGACTACATGTTGGTCTAAAGGCATTTGAGACGGATCGACCTCCTAACCACCTGAGTCACAGACAGTAGCAGATGATGGTTCAAAATAATTATATGTGCTTCTGCCCGGTTGTCATCTGACTCTCGTATTCAGCTACTAATGAGATGCATGATTTCTTTGCCATTTGCCATCAGCTTTGAGGAAAACCAGCACAGGTCACGGAGGAATGATCTATCAGCGAATCCCGCGATATCACTGGAGTTCTACATGTAGTCATCGCTTCACCGGACTCATTTGGTTGGTCTACACACGAACACTGCACGGCCTGATTCCTGTTGCCTCCCATGCTTACTTTTCACTCATCGATCGTTGGACAAAACTTGGACTCTACGAGTGTGTACTCGCTCTTTCTGTGTATGTGAAGATGCCATGGTTATCTGGACCATGACCTCTCATTGCTCAATTCACATGTGCATTGATATGCCGGTGCTCTTTCTTAAATATATGTGCCGTCTATAAAGACTGAGTGTGTGCTCAATACTCTCATGACTGATGGACTTGGTGGGTTATAGGGCTGACAAAATAAATTTTCACGGTTTTCTGATTGGTTACACGTACCTTTAACTTAAAAAAAAATATTGTACACGTATCTTTATACTACTATAAAAATTGTAGTCCTTCCCTTCCATAATAAGTGTCGGAGGGACTAGTAGGGAGTTTCCCTACTATTTGTCGTCAAAGTAAAATATATATACCCTCAAACTCGTGAGGTTGGGACTAGGGCAGTACAACTATATTCATAGTAACAATTCAACAAACTAGTGGTGTTTTGCAGCCAAACCGCAAAATTCATGAAAGTTTGTTCAATGTGTATGCACTCGTAGAGTCTCTGGTTCAAAGATAAAAGTAACCACTCTTCATCAGATATACAATGATAAACAAGTTTTGGAAATTTGAACCAAGAAAACTGACCAGGACCACAATCTCCGTGATTTGCGCTAGATTTGCTTGAATAGGATATTTCAAATAGTAGGAGTATTTCTTAACTGTATTTTACACAACATGGTTGACCAACAAAAAAAAGGCATGGCTTGCAAACGGCACCTTAAATTTGTGACACAGAATGATCTCAAATGGGTGGAATAAATAATAACCTCACTCGGTATGTATCTGATATACCGGGGCATTTGGTGCTCCGGTGCACCGGACCCTCGTTGCACATTTAAAATTGTACGCAAATGTTACGAACTTTAATTCAAAATTTTTAAGAACATATAATGATGTTGGGTCAATATACTAAAAAATTTCCAGGGTTTTTAAATATTTTTAAATGTGCAACAAAAGGTTCTGATGCATCGGTAACACCAAATGCCCCGGTGCACCAGATATACTCCACACTCGTACCACACTCTTTGACCACTCATACATGCACATGGTCGTTTTGAAAAAAAAAAAATACATGCACATGGTGCTGCTTCTTCGGTCGTTTCGTGTACTTGACCCGGAAAGAGGTACTGAAGCAGAAAACCTTTTCATTTTCTCTAAAAGACTGGTATCCACTTGGTCCCTGTCCTAGGTACCAAACTTTGGACCTAGCTTCCTTGGATAATCCAGCAGCATGGACATCTCTAGGGCTAACGGTCGTGGATCATCAAGGAGGATCGACATTTCCAAGACTACCTCTTATCCAGATGTCTCCCGGTCCCACAGTTCATCAGACAACAGGAAATCTGTGCAAGCCAATTAAGCCTCTCCATTCTATCCCTCTACATTGCTGGTTGCCTAGGAGCCAAGGTTTGGTGATCTCTTCTTCTACTCCTATGTTTTATAGCCCTCAAGAACAAGGTTGCTTGTAAGACATCTTCATTGTCAAGGTCGTACAACAGCTATAATGAATCCCAGCCTCAATGGCAAAGTCTGCACATGCATGTGCCTTTTTTTTTCGAAACGGAGGCATGCATGTGCCTTTGGCAAAGTAGCAACCATGAACTTGTTCACCAAATTAAAGCACATGTACAAGACTTAAATGAATAACATACACAGAAAAAATATATATGTGCATAGCCCCCCTCCAAAAGGACCTGACAGTACACTATAGCCGACATTAATCATCATCACCTCCATCATCAGCCTCCACGGCATCATAATCGCCTCCATCCGCTTGGTCACCAGCATCATCGGCATCCATGACTTCTTGCCTTGCAACAACTTCATTAATTGCTTCTATTGCCTGAGAGAACCTTGTGTCTGGAGCAAGTCTTTCCACCTTCATGGTTTTGAACTTATCCTCAGCAAAGAACATGGTGAATGGCTTCAAAACCTGCAAGGATGTTCGTAGTCAGGTCCACCTAATGTTGTTTCCTAAGCTTCAAAAAAAGAGAAAGAGAGTAGTACCATTTGGAATGAATGGTGAGCTATATCAAAAATCAATGAAAAGAAAAGAGAAAGAGAGTAGTAATGTCACCTTGAAATAGCACCCTCGCTCTTTGGCACTCTCAACAAGGTTGTTCCAGTGTTTATCTTGCTTCAATGTTGAAGCAGAGCCAATTACCTGCATTACGCTAATTTGTTATTCGAGTTTTGCAAGTAAGCCTACAAAGCACAATGATATAAACAAATTGTGGTACCGACAGAAACAGATCTATATTTTTTTTGAAAAGGAGAAACAGATCTATATGGTTGTATGATTCACATTTCCAACACTAACTGCCGGAGAAATGGAGAACAGATGGAATCAATGAACTCGAGTTACAAACCACATAGCTTGTTCATCTCAAGAAGGAACTCAGGCACTATAATAACCTCCATAGCTCACATGGTATAACTAAAATATTATGACAAGGAGGGGAGGGTGCATAAAGAGCACTTACTAGTACAGCAGACCTAGCTCTGGTGATGGCAACATTCATTCGTCGGAAATCAGAAACAAACCCATTATTTTGCTCCTTATTGCATCTAACACATGAAAAAATGACAACTTCCTTTTCACGACCCTATATGTGAGCAACAGGATGCAATATTAATCACTGCTACTTGCTAGAGTAGACAAAGCACATCTGCAAATGCATGATAATAAACTAGCTACCTGGAATCCATCAACAGTGTTTACATCTATAACTTCCTTAGATTGGTCGCCGAAGGTCGACCGAAATTGGTCCTTCAAGAGTTTCACCTGATGCTTGTATGGTGATATAACAGCTACTTGGGAACTGGATTTGAGTTCTGGATAGTGTGTGGCCAATTGGTGATATAGGAGGGTTATGAATTCCACTTCATCCTCGTTCACCCATGAACCAGTTCCAGACGGCTTGGATTCAACCCCATCAACATCAAAGAAGCAAGATGGTCCGAAGCAGGTAGGAATGCCACGGACGTTTTTTGTTGAGTCCCTCCCCATCTTGTAGGATGCCTTCGTAGAATTCTTTTGAAGGGAATATACTGATCTATTATTGAATGGATTAACAAAATCATAAAACCGTTCAAGTTTTCAGCTTAGATGAATTGACAATAGGATGCTAACCTCTGGGTGCATACGATACTGAATTTTGAGCATTTGCACGGGAAAACCAGCAGCTTGAAATCTCTTGAACAAACTTGTTCCATACCTAATGGATATAAGTATTGTATTAGCATTGCAATGCACTAACAGGGTGAATTAATAATAAAATAAAATAAGGAGACCTCTTACCCTAACTCTTGAGCAGTCGATGAAATTACAGTTGCTGGCAACTGAACTGGGTCGCCAACCTGATACGAATATCAAAAGTGATAGTGAGGTTACAAGGTCACCATGGTTAGCAGAATACTCAAGGTATTCATGTATCAGGATATCAACAAAGTTCAGAAGATATCAAGCAAAATGCGCACGTAAACACACGAGCATACACAGAGTTCATAGTTCAGAAGATATCAAGCAAAATTTCTGCAGAACCTAAGCCAGTGAAATGATTTAAATTCAATCCACAAGGAAAATTAGAATAATGTCCTGTGTATGATCCTGCTGTTTAGTAAATTAAGTAATTACATATTAGTATAGTGATAAACGCTTAACACGTTGACAGGGAAAAGGTAAATAACTGAGTAAAAGATATGCATAAATCATCTGAGAAAAGTAGATGGCATACAAGAAAAACTTGTCTGCATCCATGAACCAGGGGTACAAGAGTCGCTGGTTCTACCTGAAAACAAAGAGGGACAAAAATTCAGAAGTATTTCGCAAAAGATGATTGTGTTAACACTCCATTAGACAGACAATATGCACAAAAAATATACTCACAGCTTGCGCGGCTTCATCAATTATAACAACATCAAAAGCACGAGTCATCCTGGTGAGAATGGCTGATCCACTGAAACTCAGGGTAGAAAATACCTACGAATTTTCCTTCATAATGAGAATAACATTTTAAAATATTATTAGTGAATATTGATGAGAACAGATGTGCGTACAATAGCTGCTTCGTCAAGAATAGAAGCTCTAATTCGATCATATTCACCAGCTCCACTTCTCCTGCCATCTGATGAGCGATCCACACCAGAAAGTTTTTGTTGTATCTGAAAATAGTTGAACTCATTGTAACTGACACAAGTTAGACAGAATGCTTAGCAACTAAAATCACATACAAGATGATCCATGGAAACTGCGTTGCCAGAATGATGTGCCTTTAATCCAATACGCACAATCTTGGGATTGTAAGTGTTGTTATTTTCATCACGTATTCCTGAAAACATACAATAACTTCACCACTTAATATTATTTGATGAGCTGTCAATGAAAGAATACTTATTGTGAGAACATTTTTTCAGCATTAGATGACATAGAGCCAAAATCCTTAACCTGTTTGAAGAACACGCAATACAATCTCATCAAGTGCTGAGTTGGATGGAGCGCAAACCAACACATGGGCCCGATACTTGCGACTGGAACTTATGACTTCAGGTTTCTGCCCATAAATGTTTTAACCATGCAAGGAATAAAACATCCACATCAGGCAGCATGACAAAATATAGCAAACTACTGAGTACGGAAGAGTACCAGCTCATTCCCAGTAGGATAAAAACCATCATCACCATCAACAGGCATAATCAAATCTCGAGGATTTGCACCAATCAGCCAAGGAGATGCTTTCATCCAGTTTGCACGCCTGTCATGTAAACTCTGGAGTAAGAAAGTGCTAACAAGTACTTGCAGTAGAATCATTCAGCCTAGTGACTTGCAGAATTTCATAACAGTAAACGCAACCAAAACGCCCATAAAAAACCCGACACAACACATGAAGCTAGATGCTGAAGGACCGCTACAAATGATAGTTCAAATGTAAAGCACAGCAATCTTCTCCTTCCGCTAAAGCCTGGTTACACCCTATGGGTTTGAGAAATCAAAGGAAAATGACAGTGCCAAGAACTGAGGTGAATTCATCTGCCGCCCAGCTACAACCCATGGTTGATGCGGTTGCAGCGCGCCTACCGACCTGGAAGGCCTGGCTGATGACTAAAACCGGGCGCCTCGCGCTGGTTAAGTCGGTCTTGAGTGCCATCCCAGTGCACCAACTGCTTGCGTTCGCGCCCCCCAAAAAAACTCTCAAGCAGATCGAGAAGATTCAGCGTGGTTTTCTTTGGGCCGGACGCGCCGCTGCCAATGGCGGACACTGCCACGTGAACTGGAACAGAATTTGCCGCCCCATCGAGCTTGGGGGCCTGGGCGTGCGAGACCTCGAGCGCGCCGGTCTCGCCCTGCGACTACGCTGGTTATGGTTCTCCAGAACGGACCCGGAGCGAGCATGGCAGGGGTTGGACCTTCAATTCTCGCCCACGGAACGTGCCCTGTTCTGGACATCCACGTTCACGCTCATGGGGAACGGGCAGACCGCCCTGCTCTGGGAGGACCGATGGATACGTGGCCAATCCGTGCGCGAGCTCATGCCCAACCTCTACGGCTGCATCCCCAAGCGACGACGGAAGACGAGAACAGTGGCGGACGGACTCAATGGCAACTCCTGGGCACGCGACATCCAAGGCAACCTCGGCCTCCACGAGATTGGTCAGTATCTGCAGCTCTGGCAGATCATGCAGCGCACTGAGCTCTCCACCACACCGGACAGGTTGATCTGGAGATGGACGGCGAGTGGCATCTACTCCGCGCAGTCCTGCTACACGGCCACCTTCCATGGATCAACGAGCTGTCATTCCTGGAAGCTAATCTGGAAGTGTTGGGCGCCGCCGCGGGTCAAGTTCTTCCACTGGTTAGCCAACCAGGACCGCTGCTGGACGGCAGAGAGGCTGGCGCGCCACGGTCTCCAGCATCATCCCCGCTGCCTCCTATGTGACCAGCAACCGGAGACGATGCGACATCTGCTGCTGGAATGCCCCCTAGCCCGACAGGCATGGCACGAGACCCTGGCCTGGCTACGCATACCGGCCCCGATCCCAACACAGGAACTGTCGCTTACGGATTGGTGGAACCACGCCAAGGAAGACACGCCGCCGATCCTTCGCAAGGCCCTGAAATCTGTCGCGCTGCTCGTGCCTTGGATGGTCTGGAAACACAGGAACAGCTGCGTCTTCGACAATACGACTCCATCCCTTAACATGCTCTTAGATAGCATTCAGGACGAGGCCCGCGCATGGGCGGCAGCTGGGGCACCTGGTCTCCGACTTGTGCTGCCCCAAACCTGGGATGTGCATTAATCCACCTGCTGTAATCCACACATCCTCAGATGTCTGTAACTGAACCTCCCCCTTTTCAATGAAAAGAAACGCAAGGCTTTTGCGTTTTCTCGAAAAAAAGAACTGAGGTGAATTCAGTTAGTGCCACACACCGTGCAGAAGAAGTACAAGAAAAATTAGCAACAGATGAACCAATTAAGAACATGGTCTGGCAATATTCTTAATCGTGTAATTTCTATCATTCAGCGATTTATGCTTCCTTAAGTGCTCCAAAATCAAAGAAATGTGAGAAACTAACTAGGAAAAGGCACTTTTAACATACTTGCCCTCAATGTCCAGCTCAGGCCCATGCTTTTGAACATTGAACCCTCCTCTGCAAAAGAATTGTGAAGCATGTGAGATATATGCACACATATTTATCTAGAAGAAACGTTATGACAAAAGAGGAATAAGCTATTGCAAACTGCAGTGAACATATATGTAATATGTTTATGTTGCAATTTCTAGTAGTATATAATTCTGATAAAAAAAGACGAGAATATTTTTATCGTATCCAAAATATAAATACTAACATGCATTTCACTCCATATTACAAAAAGAAAACTGAAGATCGTTACTTCGTCTGCATTCTGGCTGGAGTGGAATGGAGAACAGCACTGAGAAGTCCAAGGATAGTTTGTGTTTTTCCGGTTCCTGGAGGGCCCTGCAAATAAACATTACAACTCTACTGTCAACGGTGTATGGTATAAGGAGTGCAATGTGCACAAATCTTCTTATAAATTCTCACAAAAATGCATGCATCCAAAATTGCTCTGACACTTGACCATATTTTGTTGACAAGGTAGAAGATATTACACTGCAAGTTATCAACAGCAGCAAGAAATAGCAAACTAACCTGAATAAGGACAAAGGATCTGCGAGAAAGACCTGCCTACAAGAGAACATGCTAGTCTGTTTAGGCACATAATATCCCTCGCACAAGATGTGACAACAATATGAAATCAAATATTACAAAGTATGCTCACATTAACTGCATCTAGCTGTGAATCATTAAGGTTTGTTTTCAGGTACTCCATAAGTGGCCCAGGGACATTCCAAGCACGATTTTGATCATCTCCATCTTTATTAACCTCAGATGCTGAAAGATCAAATCCTTAAAAGGAAGTGAAGCTACAGAGTGCATCGCGGAGTACTCTTGCAGTATAGTAGACAGGCTGCATATCTGACAATTTTGACCGAAAAAGGAAACCGTCAGTTTATATCAAGAAGAGCGTGCTTGCAATAAATGAGACAAACACAAAACTCAGGTAATATTGAACAACAATCGAAATAACCTTTAAAATCGACAGAAAGCTTCCTGATGTTGAGAGAATTGAAGTAATGCGCTCTAATCTTGAAGACTTGACAGGCTTTCCAACATTCAGATTTTTAATTTCCCCTGCCACAAATGTTCTAAGGGAGATTGTACCTTTACCACCCCGCTGTTCCACTATGGCAAAGGCATATGCAGTGGGAGTGACTCCCTCCACAAACTGCAAAAATGCAGGCATATCCCGACTCATGATACAGCATCAAGGCTAACCATGTCTGGTGCATAGTAAATGTGAGAACATGCAGTCTGAAGTAAGTATTTCAGATTAAACAACAAACGGATTGAGTGTTTGACACACTACATAGATTCCACTAAACGTATGTTAACAGCTTCCTGCTAGATTAGCAGAACCAAACTTACTTTGTCCTTGGAGAGCAGGAGAAGGTCATTCTCTGACACAGTCTCCCAAAAGGCATCGAGCACGGCCATGGACACCTTGTGGAATCCCTCGGACTCTGCACATGATCCCACCACCCCTCTCTGCCAGCCCAGCCCAATCTCAATCTCTGCTCACACCGCACAAGCATACAAAACAAAAAATTGCTTAAGAAGCCAACAGAAACAGAGCAACGGACACAAGCGGCAAGTGGAACGAAGCTAGAACTAGAAGCCCACCGTCCCGGTCCTCCTCGCTGCTGCGGCCCTGGACAATCTGCGCCTTGACCTCCTCGAAGAGCAGAGGTTCGAAGACGCCCACGTACTCGGCCACCGAGGCGTAGCTGTTCTTCACGCGCTGCAGCCCCTTAGTTTGATCCGCGCCCTGCGCCCGAGCCGCGCAAGGTTCAGAATTTCGAGCGTCGCGGTGGCGCGATGGGTGCGGCGGGTGGGTGGGTTCGTGTGTACCTTGGCGTCGGCGACGAGGCGGAGGTAGTCCCAGCTAAGGACGATCTTGTGGAAGCGGTCCATGGTGGATGCGGCCGAGGAGGAGGAGGAGGAGGGCCCGCTGCCACCGGATTTCTCCCCCGCCATGGATTTCTCGGCTGCGGGGAGAGGTTTGGGGTTTTTGGGGGAATGTGAGCTGACGGTAGACACAGACGGAGCTTTGGAGGGGAAATTGAATCGTTTGCCGCACTTTAGAGCAAACTTCAACGGGCCGATCCAAACCAACTGTGATTTTGTCCGTTTGAATAGATCAGACCGACACGGACGTCCGTTTCTGCGTTTGGGTCGGCATATGCGCTCAACGCTGACCCGACCCATTTTGATGGTGCCGATAAAAAAAACAATGCATGCATATTTAAAATGAAAACAACTTAACTAAACATTAAAGCCGGTCAGGAAGGCCGGCGAGAGTCCACGAGTTCACATTAGCATTAAATAAAATTAAAAGCAAACTAAACTACAAGGCGGCGCGCTGTCCTAGGCGTCATCATGGTCCTCCTCGGGGTCGGTGAGGTCGATGAGCGTCGGCGCAGGGCCGGCCCAGGGGAACGCCGTGTTCTAGGCGGCGATGATGTCGGCAGCGGCAGTGCCGGCGCGGGGGGCTGTGCGACTGCCTGTGCAGTCGCGGCCTGGCGCGCCTCCTCCTCGGCCTCGCGCTGCTCCTCCTCGAGGTCACGCTCGAGCATCTCCTCGTACTCGCCGCGACGGCGCTCCTCGGCCAGCCGTTGCTGGTGCCACATCTCGAGGTACGCCGCCTCCTGTGCCGGCGTCGCCTTCATCCAAACCGATGGTGCGGAGACCCACTCACGCATTACTCCCGTCCAGGAGTAGCGCTTAATGGGGGACGGCTCCGACTGCGGCTCCAGCTCGGCTTTGACGAGGCGGCGGGGAGGGGACGGCGGGGCCACCGGCGGCACCACGCAGTCGCCCGCCGCGGAGACGGCAATGGCCTGTGCCATGGCCACCTCGTACCGAGCCTCCTCTTCCTCCACCGCTTCCGTCCTATGCCGCTCGTCCTCCTCGCTCTTCCGGTAGACCGCCGCAAGGGCCGCCTGGTCCTCCTCGCGGACGATGAGCCAGGGCGGCGGCACGCTGCAGTCGACCTCGCGCACGCCGCGTCACCTCGCCTCCTCGTGTTCGAACGCGAACCATCTCATCCAGTTGGGCGAGTCGGTTGCATAGGCGGGGTCGCAGCGCTGCTCCGGCGTCAGCAGCGCCCGCCGGTGACGCACCTCCTTCGCGTGCGCCCTAGCCGACCGCGGCGCCGCCGGCACTGGGATCCTCTCCGAATCCATATGCCAGTCGTGCGGCAGGGTGGTGTCGAGGTACGGCAGAGGCACGCGGTGCTGCCAGTGCCACTCCGCCTGGTGCACGGGCACGTTCACGCGCTGCCTCTGCCGGCGAGCCGGCGTCGACGGAGGCGGGAGGAACTCAGCGGGGAAAGGGACGGCGGGGGCCTTGCCCTTGGCCTTGCTACTGCTGGCGCCGGAGAAGAGCCCCATCTCGCTGTGGTGGTGGTGGCTAGGGTTTGCCGGCGATGGGGGAGCAGAACGGGCTAGATGTGGACTGGGAAGTGGATGAGGACGACCCCGCCGCACGGTCGGATTAAAACAGGACAACCGCCATCGCTGATGAGTGGGCCCGAGGTCATAAATTAAACTGATCAGGTTGGCCGCAGGCAGTTGGACGACCGCCAGGTGGCGACGCGGCGGACACCGAGAAGGCACGCGTGGCGTCTGTTCGCGTCCGCGCCGACGCATTTGGGCGCAAATTTGGGCCGCAAATGCGTCGGCGCGGACGCGAAGGAGACACGATTTGGGTTTGGGTCGGTGCGTTGGGCCTCCTCTTTTGTCTGCGCCGACCCAAACAGACAGCGGCCGAAGAAATGGGTCGCCCCATTGGAGTTGCTCTTACCTCTCACTTTGATAATTTGCCCCTATCAAGAATGATGGCCGGCCCGGTCCACCCTCCATTGACACAATTATTATGGGGTGAATCATCGAAGAAGACACAAGTAACTTAGTAGAGTAGCCATGCGGTGTTTGGTTGCCCGTATTATCTCCAATCAGGTCGAGTTGAGCAAAAAAACACGTTTTGATGCGAACGGAGTAGGATGGCTCGAATCGGCAGGAACCTTAAAGAAGCCGAGAGACTGAAAACCCTCGAATCGGCAATTTCCAGTGAGTCAGGCTGAGTGCGGCACAAAAGGAATGCAGCTCGCATGCGAGCGTGCAAGGCAAAATCGAGTGGAGATGGCGGGAGATGGAAATCGGCCAAGGCGGGATGACCCCAAATCTAGTGTCATCGCCCCATTTACTCGGTCACCACTATCTCTAGGACAAGCCTTCCTCTATTCTTAGCAGCGGCGGCAACGGTGACTCAGATATGCGCAAGTGGTGGCGGTGGAGGTGACATTAGCACTCTCCGGCAATAGGAGTTGCTTCTCCCCTTCTCTTGTCCACCGGCTGGTCCTCCTTGACTCAGCCATGGCCCCCCTTCGTTGTCGTTGTCTTCGAAGCCGGTAAGCAACATGGAACCCCCTCCCCCTATGTTAGGTCGATTGTTAGGCCGTTAGGCAAGGTGTAGGATCGATTTTCTCATTGCTCAACGCACCCTCGATGTTGACTAGGTTATGGGCGCACAGATGAAGCTGATAGTTTAGGTAGCAGCATGATAGTTGTGATTCAGGCGTGGCTCGTGTTGATAGGGGCGGAGCCAGGATTTGAACATGAGGAGGGCGAAAAACCAATGCTTAGAATAGACAAAATATCATGACACATTAAGTCTCACAATAACGTTGAGGGCAAAGCATAAGAAATATTCTTAGAAATAAAAAATAAAGTTACATATCTATTAGCTTAAAATGAGCTCTACGCCCAACAGTGTTGAACAAATTGATTATCTCATCAGATGTGATCTTTGCAGCTATTTCCTTCCCGATATAGACGACCATGTAATGCCGAAGAAAGTCGTCTCCCATTCTGTTTCGAAGACGTGTCTTGACTAGTTTCATAGCTGAAAAAGCTCGCTCAGTTGTCACGGTTGACACCGGTTGAGTTATGACCAACCGTAGTAATCTATCAACCATTGAGTATGTAGTAGCTTTACCTATATTTAATAATCAAGCAGTCAAATAAGGAAGAGTTATGAACAACTGCAGTAATTTATCAGTCATTCAACCATTGAGTATGTACCAACTTTACCTATTTTAAATAATCCAATAGTCAAATCAGCAAGTGAGGCCGAACTCTTTAGCTCTGAATGGTTGCAAACATCAAGCTGGAAATGGGGAAGTTGAGACTCCAATTGAGCTCGTTCTTAACTAGAAAAGTCAGCAGGATAAATTTTTTCCACTAATGTGCATATATTAGACACGTCAAATGAGTCATGTCATGGATCCAAAGCTGCACAAAGTGTCAAAAACTCTGTGTTTTGAACACCGAAACGATCATTTAGCTCAATCAATTGCTGATCTATGGCAACATTGAACACATCTGCTTTATAGTGATGTAATGTAGTAGTGTTATCATGTTTGTTGCGAGACTTTGTTACATCTACGTACCTACAAATCACATCATATATTAGTAAATATGATAGTGACTTCTTTTGGAGTGTTTGACATAAAACATCAGTGATTTTCACGATTTTCTCCATTAGATGTAAAATAAACACAAAATCAAATGACATAATTATTTTCAGGGCTCCTACGGCATCTCCTCTAGAATATTTCGAGGCTGCACGGTCATTTGCTATACTCCATAGGACCTCAACTGTAGCGCCAAACATCTTTTGTAAACTCTGAATTGACTTGAAGTGGGAACTCCATCTAGTGTCGCCAGGTCTCTGTAAAGTTCCTATCTGATTTTGCCCTTTTCCTGTATCGAGTTCTCCCAATTCAATTTCACATGCAATCTCTGCAACTTTATTTGCTAACAACTCATCATTACGTTTAGTCGACACGCTGACAACATTTATAATGAAATTTGCATTTTGGAAAAAGTTATGCACATCATGTACCTCCTTTGACGCTGCAACAAGCGCCAACTATAACTGATGAGCCATGCAATGCACATAGTATGCATAAGGGCAGTCATTCAGAATTAGAGCCTTCAATCCATTCCATTCCATTCACCTCTCATATTACTTGCCTTCCCCATCATAGCCTTGTCCTCTAATGTCTTGGACATTCAAATTATTATCAGAAAGGACTTTGCAAATCGCCTTCTTGAGAGTCAAAGGAGTTGTGTTAGTGACATGAATTACATCAAGAAAACGCTCCTGTATGAACCCCTCGGTGCCCAGGAATCGAAGAACCAATGCCATTTGCTCTTTTTTAGATTCATCTCGTGCTTCGTCTACCATTATGCAGAACTTGCTAGTACCAATTTCATCTCTAATTTTTGTCTTAACTCCACTAGAAAGTAATGTGAGGATTTCTAGTTGCACTGTATGGGAGGTGTACTTCGCATTCTTTGGAGCATTTTCCAAAACAACGACATTCACCTCATTGCTATAAGAAGCCAAGAACCTCACCACGTGAAGAAAATTACCCTGATTACTTGATCCCGGAGATTCATCATGGCCTCTATAAGCACAAGCTTGGAATGTTAACCACCTGATGAAATCAACAAGAAAAAAGGTTATAACTTGCTTTATTGTACATTATAGAATATTTGAATTCTCAAAATAGAAATTTTTGCTTACTTGATGCAATCAATTGTAACTTTAAGCCTTAGCCTTGCATCTGCAACTTTTTTTTCAGACACTTTCACCATTGCCTTGTCGATGTGAGTCACACTATTTTTCAGATTATCATAACACCGCTGAGAAAAGTTATGAGCAGAGTTGGAATCTTTGCCCATGTGAGTTAAGAAAGCACATTCGTTTCCATCATTCACCTTCTTCCAATTATTAAATCCCTTGAATGTGAATGCATCAGAGCCACACCTTCCACTTGGCCTTTTTGTGAAGAGAAAACAAGGTAGGCAGTACGCACGATGTGTTTCGAATACTCATGCCAAGGAAAAGAATTGAAATAACTATATTGAAATCGACGATGATTTTTTCCTGTTCTATTATATGGATATTCTCTCATGTATGGTTGATAAGCTCCCTTCAAGATATAGAAGCGGCGTGCTTCTTCTTGCTCATCATGAGGAAGTTCCCAAATTTGCTGGCACATATCGGGGTCCCTTACATATTTTGTGCTTTCAACTTTACCTTCTCCTACTGCAACTTCTTCCGGTGCCACAACCTGTTGCTCATCAGTTTGCATATCAACAGGAATGTCATTTGTTTGGTTATCTACAGCAGGTTGCTCCTTAGATGGAATAACATTTTCGGCAGCAGTAATGTTGGAGCTTGAAGTTGACCCAACTGGCGTGAAAAAGGAATTTACCCCCTAGTTGTTGGTGCTTTTCGCTTCCTCATTGACTACTATATAAAGGAAAACCATGATTAATAGATTAATTCACTATTTTGTAGACAACACAAACACACCAGATTCGGATAGTAAGATTTTAATTCATAATAATTGACAGCTACAAGTACGTACACGTATTGGTACCTTCCTCTATCTGATCTTCCTTTCTCCCTGTACAACTCTGATCGAGTGAAGTGAAGCCTCCTCCTCTCCTCCCGTACTCCCTCCTTAGTCCTTAGACACTGGACACACAACGGACAAAGATGACAGATCAGCGCAACCGATAGGATAGGGGTGGGCGGGCGGCAGCGTGGTGAGCGCCCTACCTGAGCGGGAGCGGGAGCGGCAGCCGGGTAGCCGGCGGCTGGGGCACTGGGCTGCAGCGGCAAACAATGCCCTAGTGCAAGGACACGATCAATGGATCGATTGATCGCATGCAGATGTGGCAAACACAAAAGGCAGCCACCACATGACTTGGGCTATTGGGCTTTCGGTCTAGGATAGTTATTAAATTACTACTCATATGGGCTAATTTCCCTAAAAAAATCGTATATGGGCTAATGATGTGATTATCTCCGGCCAATTAGCGTACAGTATACTACCTATACTACTACCTACTGGAAATCGTTGGGAGGGGGCTAGCGATTGGCAGGGGTCTAGCCCCTGCTCGCCCCCCCCCCCTCTCTCCGCCCCTGCATGTTGATACACAAGAGAGCGGTTTGTTGTGGTGATAAGCTTGTCATCCGTTATGGTCCAATATTAATCCAGGACCATGAGAGGATGATAAATCTAAACTACATCTATAACTGCAACGACACAAAGGCTCTATGGATGCTTCGAATGAAAAGAGCACCTTTCGCTAGACTTGTGCAGACCTTCAGGAGTAGGGGGTGCTACAAGATAACATCCACACCAGTGTGGAAGAGTGTTGGTGTCAAAACCGACGGATCTCGGGTAGGGGGTCCCAAACTGTGCGTCTAGGCGGATGGTAACAGGAGACAAGGGACATGATGTTTTTACCCAGGTTCGGGCCCTCTCGATGGAGGTAAAACCCTACTCCTGCTTGATTAATATTGATGATATGGGTAGTACAAGAGTAGATCTACCACGAGATCAGAGAGGCTAAACCCTAGAAGCTAGCCTATGGTATGATTGTTGTTCCTCCTACGGACTAAAACCCTCCGGTTTATATAGGCACCGAAGAGGGTTAGGGTTACACAGAGTCGGTTACAATGGTAGGAGATCTACATATCCGTATCGCCAAGCTTGCCTTCCACGCCAAGGAAAGTCCCATCCGGACACGGGACGAAGTCTTCAATCTTGTATCTTCATAGTTCAGGAGTCCAGCCAAAGGTGATACTTCGACTATCCGGACACCCCCTAATCCAGGACTCCCTCAGTAGCCCCTGAACCAGGCTTCAATGACGACGAGTCCGACGCGCATATTCTTCGGCATTGCAAGGCGGGTTCCTCCTCCAAATACTTCATAAAAGATTTTGAACACAAGGATAGTGTCCGGCTCTGCAAAATAAGTTCCACATACCACCGTAGAGAGAATAATATTTACACAGATTCAATCTGCTGACGTATTTCGTGGCATCACACCACGACCAAGTCTTTATTCGAATCGTTTTTACTGTTCCACCTCAGCGCGTTTAGCGAGGCGGTTTCCTTGGCACGTCTTGTCAAAGCAGAGATCGTGTCCCCTTATTCCGGGATTCTCATCAATACGGGCATGGGTAACCCAACCGCGCCATCAATTACGGCGCTTGGGAGATAAGCGAGTTTTACCAGACCGGTGGGGACGCATAGCTTCGTCCGTCCATATAAGGGGATAAGGATCCACCTTCTCACACACGCCTTATTCCTCCTCTGCTCATCCATTTCCGCGCACTCGAGCTCCAGCGCCCAAGTCCGCACATCTCGCCTCAACCTTCCCCGGCCATGTTCGGAGGGGGAAGCAAGTGGATGGTCTCCTCTGTCATGGAGGGACACATCAAAAAGCTGCGGAAGGCCGGATACTTGTCCAGCGACATCGTGCATTGGCTCCCCGACAAGGGGCAACTTATCCCCACCCCCAGGCCCCATGAGAGGGTGGTGTTCCTCACCCACTTCCTCCACGGACTAGGTTTTCCACTTCACCCATTTGTCCGGGGGCTCATGTTCTACTACGGCCTGGATTTCCACGATCTGGCCCCGAATTTCATCCTCAACATCTCGGCGTTCATCGTTGTGTGCGAGGCCTTCCTCTGCATCCGGCCCCACTTCGGCTTATGGCTGAAGACCTTCAATGTCAAGCCGAAGGTAGTGGGCGGCCGCCAGGCGGAGTGCGGAGGTGCCATGGTGGGCAGGATGCCCAACGTTATATGGCTCAAGAGCTCCTTCGTGGAGACCATAAAGGGGTGGCAATTGGGGTGGTTCTACACCACCGAGCCGCGTGACCCTAAATGGGTGGCAGCCCCCGAATTCCGATCTGGCTTCCCTACATGGCTCACCTCTTGGAAAGAGACGGGCCTGACATGGGGTAATTCGGAAGAGCTGACCGGACTCCAAACCTGCGCCCAAACCCTGGTGAACAAGAAGCTCAAGCTTGTCAACGTAGTCCAGGTCATGCTCATCCACCGGATCCTCCCGTGCCAACAACGGGCCTTCAACCTGTGGGAGTTTGATCCGGCACAGCACCAAACCTTGAGCAGGCTCTTCGACACTACGTATGAAGATGCCTGGAAGGTGCTGTTCAAGGGCGCCGAGGCTCCCGCATCCGCTACCGAAGATCGCGGATTCAGCTCGTAGCGTCAAGCCAGCGAGGTAAGCTATTTTACCCTTTACAGGACACTTGTTTTTCATAGTTTGACTCTATGCGGGATCTAAACTCCCTTACCCTTGACAAGCCTGGCAGAAGACGTCCGGGCAGGTTGTCTGTCCGGCTCCCTTGCCAGAAGACCCAGCGGATGCCCGATTGGCGGGGCTGCTGGTTCCGGCACCTCACGTGGTGCCGGAGAAGAAGGCCACGGGAACTCGAAGGAGTTCCCGGCGCCAGGTGTTGTCGGACTCATCGTCCGATGACTCCGAGGCGTACTCCTCCCGCGAAGACGGGGAGGAGGAAAAAGAGGCCTCTCCCCCAGCGGGGGGAGAGAAGAAAAGGAAGGCCGCCCCAACTAGGGAGGCCGGAGGGTCCAAGAAGGGAAGGACCCTTCTCCCGGACTACTCCACCAACGCCGATGACGGCGAAGAGGAATGTCCGCCGAGGCCTAAGCCCCTGGCGACATCGTAAGTGTCCGGATACCAGAATAACTCATGGTGTTTTGTTTGTTGTATAGAATCTCCTAGCGCCGAATATAAGCCTGCAGCCCGCCCAAGGACGAGCTCGACGCTTCAACGAGCGGCTCCCTGGCTTCGTCGGACGTGAATAGCACTTCACTTCCGGCTGCCTCCTCTCCTCGCGCTGCGGATGAAGCCGAGGTGGGGTCCCAAAAGGGGCCCAGCCAGGAGGAGGAGGCCCAGGAGGCGCCGCAAGGCAACCTCCCGGACTCCAGGCACAAGGGGGATCAAACCCCAAAGGGCTCTAAGTCCGGCCCTAGGCCGAACTCCCTACCGGAACCTTCAGTGGTTCCGGAGTCCGGCAGGCGGCCCCTTCGTAAGAAGGGCGGGACTGCGACACCGGTGACCTCCGTCCAATCGGAGGCACCGGATAATTTGCTGGAGGCGCTTAACGGCGCCTCCATCGACGAGAAGCACCGCACTGTTATGAGTGTGGTGATCCAGAAAGTTCAGTCCACCAAGAGCGGGCTGACTGAAGCCTGTGTCAGCCTTCTAATAGGCTTTGAGTATGTATTTAAGATATGTAAAAATATTACCGCATAGACAGTAGCCCCTGATGCTCAGTTTGGTGTTCGGAAAGAAAAACTGAACTGAGGATCTAAAAAGATGTACGCAGGAGTCTAACATAAGCATGTCAATATGGGGAATGCAGGCTGTGCTGCTGACCTCTGCCGCACTGACTGCGGAGGTTAATGCATTGAAGCAGAGCCTCGAGTGGTCCGAGAACGAGCTCGGCCTTGCCAAAAAGTAGCTCGAGGACAAGGAAGGTAAGTAATACCTTATGGAAGTATATAAAAGATGTGGTTGCAAAAAATAGCAGGAATAACATGAGAATTGCAGGGGCCGCGAACGAGGTGGCGACCCTGAAGGAAGCGGTGTCTAAGGCCGAAAGCAATGCGGCAGCAGAGCGCATCGAGCGAGAGGAGCAGGAGGCGCGGGTGGCGGAGGTGCGGCAAGAGCTCCAGGCTCTCGTGGAAAAACACAAGAGTTTGGAGCGTGACTCAAAGACTCGAGAGTTCGAACTCGCCTCGGCTCTTGAGAGCGCCAAAGCCGCTAAGGCCGAAGCCCAAAAAGCCCTCCAGGAAATTGAGGCAATGAATAAGATAGTGGCGGGTAAGGCATTCTCCATGCAGAGCAAGCACGTGAAAGTGAATTATTTGTTACTTACCCGAATCTGGAGCTCTCCAGGAGCATTCGCAGATCTGCCCCGCAGTGTGCCCGACGCTGCCGCATTCTATCGGGCCGAGGAGGGGAGCTCGATGGAGAAGGTGTTCTGGTCTCAGTATGCTGAGGCCGGACACCCGGTGCCCTTGAGCGACCAGCTGAAGCAGCTGGTCGAGCTCCATAAGGTGGCCGAACAGGCCATGAAGGGCCTCATAGTTCGGCTGTGGCCTGAGGAAGCCATGCCTGGGAGCTACTTCGGGCTGGTGAGGAAGCTGGTGGACGCCTGTCCGTGGATTGAAGTCGTCAAGCGCTCTGTTTGTATCGAAGGTGCCCGTAGGGCCCTTGCCCGTGCTAAAGTACACTGGGGCAAGATGGACGCTGAGAAGCTTGTGACGGACGCTCCACCGCCGGGCAGGGAGTATCGCAAGCCCGAGATGTATTATGAGGGCGTCCTGAAGGGTGCCCCCCTTATAGCGGGTGAATGCTCCAAAGATGTAATATTTGAGTAAACTCGCATTTGTTATCCTGTACGCTTGAAAACTTGTTCATATGCGCTAAGCAACGCTTGGGAATTTAAAATATTACCTTCTGTGCGGCCATTTATTAAATTTGAGAGATGGCGAGTCGTCGGCTTCTGCCCCCATGTCACGAGTGCTGGGGTGTTTGGGATAAACTTGAGCGCTCTTTTCCCATTCTTGGGTCCTTCGAGGGAGGCGCTCAACGCAACGAACAAGGCAACCGGACTATAATGCTTGAACACTCTCACTTAGCCATAGAATTCTATAATTTTAAATTTCGGCGAAGCCCCTAGTATTCGGAAGACCGAATTCGGGGCGCTATCCACGCCTGGGCCGGACAAAGCCGATTCCTTGCTCTAAGCGGCATAAGTCTTTAGGGACTCGAAAACCTCTCGAACAGCGACCGGCTCTCGCCCTATCATGATAGTCAGTTTTAGCTTTCTCCACTGAGGTGCTCAACCTAGCTCAACCGGGGCACAATCGCAGTGATTCTCCCAGCGCTACCTTAGCCGATATAAGGGAACGTAAGGTACCAAAACATGGGAGCCGGGCGAACCCAACTATTGACCCAAGACATGATTCAGAGCCGATGCATATAATGCTATAAGTTCGGGGTGCCGCACTTGTGAAAGTGTTCGGACTTATCACACCATATTTTGGGGTACTTAAGCCCCTGGTGTATTTGGCCGTACCAAAGCGTACGGATGCAACATGTCATAAGTGAACATATATAGACAAAAAAGGAATGCAATAATAGGCAAAAGATATGCATTGTTCATTCAAAAAAGCTGCGGTAAAAGCAGAACGATACAAATAGTGCGATAAGCAAGGGACGAGACTATGTGACATGTCCCCCTCCAGAAGCGAGCTGCGGGATGATATGTAAAATAGGTATACTACTCGTTATAGAGACCACCTGGACACTCGACATAGCTTTCGGCTTCCCTGGCTGTTGCATCGTGTGTTCAACGATTATACTGCCGGACAGGGCTTCTTGATAAAGGAGTCCTGAAAGTAAGAGAAGAAGAAAAGAGAAAAAAGAAAAAAAAAGAGAATGACACAATTGGGAGCCCCTAGTGCGGTTGAGCCGCATTCTGGGCCTGCCGTGGTCGTGCCCCTCCCCCTATGCCCATGGTATTTCCAGAGCGTAATTATGTACGCATAGTACTGGTTTCGCAATTTTGCGAGGGCTGGGGTTGGGGCCGCATTGCTACGCGTGCTCGGGATGTGCCATGCGGTCTTGTTGTAGGTTACTCCGGGCGCGCTTGACGGTGTCCGGACGTTTAACAGCCGGACTCAAGAATTGCCTTGAGAGGCTGCTTTGTATTTCTGCCGCGAGGGCCGCCGTATGCTCCTCCGTTCGGAGAGAGCGTTCGGTGTTTCCGTTGACCGTAATGACTCCTCGACATCTTGAGCTTGAGGTATGCATAGTGCGGCACCGCATTGAACTTTTCAAATGCGGTTCGTCCGAGCAGTGCGTGATAACCGCTACGGAATGGGACTATGTCGAAGATTAACTCCTCGCTTCGGAAGTTATCCGGGGATCCGAAGACCACTTCAAGTGTAACTGAGCCTGTACAGTTGGCCTCTACACCTGGTATGACGCCTTTAAAGGTTGTCTTTGTGGGTTTAATCCTTGATGGGTCTATGCCCATTTTGTGCACTGTATCCTGACAAAGCAGGTTCAGGCTGCTGCCGCCGTCCATGAGGACTCTAGTGAGGTGAAATCCGTCAACGATTGGGTCTAGAACCAATGCGGCGAATCCGCCATGACGGATGCTAGTGGGGTGGTCCCTTCGATCAAAAGTGATCGGGCAAGAGGGGCGACTGGCTCCATCGCATATACGTCCCTTAGTGCACGCTTCCGCTCCCTTTTGGGTATGTGGGTTGTGTATATCATGTTCACCGTCTGCACTTGTAGGGGGAAGCCCTTCTGTCCTCTATTGTTCGGCGGCCGGGGCTCCTCCTCGTCGTCGCTATGCAGCCCCTTGTCATTGTTTTCGGCATGTAACTTGCCTGCCTGCTTGAATACCCAATAATCCCTGTTGGTGTGGTTGGCTGGTTTTTCGGGGGTGTCGTGTATCTTGCACGAGCGATCGAGTATTCGGTCCAAATTGGACGGGCCCGGAGTATTTCTTTTGAATGGCTTTTTCCGCTGACCGGGTTTAGAGCCTCTGAATCCGGCATTGACTACCGTATCCTCAGCATTATCGCCATTAATGCGGCGCTTGTGCTTGTTGCGACGCGACCTGTCATTGCTGTCCTTGGTATCCGAATTACCAGGGCTCTTGGTCATGTTGTTACTACGAGCTAGCCAGCTGTCTTCTCCCATGCAAAAGCGGGTCATGAGTGTTGTGAGGGCTGCCATGGATTTCGGCTTTTCCTGTCCTAGGTGCCGGGCAAGCCACTCGTCGCGGATGTTATGTTTGAAGGCTACAAGGGCCTCTGCATCCGGACAGTCGATGATTTGATTTTTCTTGGTTAGGAACCGTGTCCAGAATTGTCTGGCCGATTCCTCTGGCTGCTAAATTATGTGGCTTAGGTCATCGGCGTCTGGTGGTCGCACATAGGTGCCCTGGAAATTGTCGAGGAATGCGGCTTCCAGGTCTTCCCAACAACCAATTGACTCCGCTGGCAAGCTGCTAAGCCAATGCCGAGCTGGTCCTTTAAGCTTGAGTGGGAGGTATTTGATGGCGTGTAGATCATCACCGCGGGCCATGTGGATATGAAGGAGATAGTCCTCGATCCAGATCACATGATCTGTTGTGCCATCGTATGATTCAATGTTTACGGGTTTGAAACCCTCAGGGATTTGATGATCCATCACTTCGTCTGTGAAGCATAGTGGGTGTGCGGCGCCTCTGTATTGGGCTAGATCACGACGTAGCTCAAATGGGCTTTGTCTGCTGTGTTCGGCCCGGCCGGATTTGCTGTATCTGGCATGACGGTTGTCGTCACGTGTAGTGAGGCGCCCACGCGATCCGTAGATTGATCTTGTTTGCCTTGCCTTGTCCTCCAATATGTCTCACAGGTCTGGCGCACTTCCCCGTGCCTTGGTATTTTTTGAGTGGCGCCAGGGTGCGGCTTGAGTGGAGGGCCGAGAGGCCTCTCTGTCGCGGCCACGAGGTGGCCGGTCGGCCGCATCCTGCGCTGGTGATGTAGGTTTGAGTGCTTCCTCCTCTAATCGGGGTAGCAGCCTGCGTTTTGGGTAGCTCTTGGAGGGGCATTCGAGTTCGTACTCTTTGGCCGTAAGGACTTCAGTCCATCTGTCAGCTAGCAAATCTTGATCAGCTCTAAGCTGTTACTACTTTTTCTTGAGGCTGCTTACCGTAGCCATAAGCCTGCGTTTGAAACACTCCTGTTCGGCGGGATCCTCAGACACGATAAATTCTCCGTCGTCGAGGCTTGCCTCGTCTTCGGAGGGAGGCATGTAATTATCGTCCTCTACCTCTCTGTCTGCCGCTCTCTCATGAGGGGTGGCTTCTTCGTCCTCCTGTGCTGAATCCTGCTGGAGGGGGTTGTCTTCGGCACTTTCCGGGGTGTTATTGTCTCCCGTGCCGGAATCACCATTTTTGCTGTGGCGAGATTTAGAGGGCGCCGCTGACGCCGGCGCTTAGGCTATTTCTTGGAGGGGTCATCCTCCGTTGTTCCATCGCCGTTCCCATCTTTTGGGATGTCAAACATGTAGATGTCATATGACGAGGTGGCCTTCCAGTGCCCTGTAGGCGCTGGTTCTTGGTCGTCTCCTGCATCGTCGTCCATACCATCGATGTCTTCGGAGTCGAAGTCGAGCATGTCGGTTAAATCATCGACAGTGGCTACGAAGTGGGTGGTGGGTGGGCTTTGAATTTCTTCGTTGTCCGCATCCCAACCTTCCTGACCATAGTCCGGCCAGGGCTCTTCTGGTAAAGAGAGAGACTTTAGTGAATTTAGGATGTCGCCAACCGGATACGTGTTTACATTAAACGGTGGAGCTGTCAGTTGGTGCAGTTCTAAACAAAGCGTCGTAGCGGGATCTACATGTGAAGCGGAATACATAGCTGCTTCGGAAGCAGCAAATGAAGGAGTCTGGATGAAGGAGTTCATATCCGATCTAGGTGTCATACCTAGTGCATCGGGTCCAATGAAAATCTTTTGTGACAATACTGGTGCAATTGCCTTGGCAAAGGAATCCAGATTTCACAAAAGGACCAAACACATCAAGAGACGCTTCAACTCCATCAGGGATCTAGTCCAGGTGGGAGACATAGAGATTTGCAAGATACATACGGATCTGAATATTGCAGACCCGTTGACTAAGCCTCTTCCACGAGCAAAACATGATCAGCACCAAAGCTCCATGGGTGTTAGATTCATTACAGTGTAATCTAGATTATTGACTCTAGTGCAAGTGGGAGACTGAAGGAAATATGCCCTAGAGGCAATAATAAAGTTATTATTTATTTCCTTATAATCATGATAAATGTTTATTATTCATGCTAGAATTGTATTTTCCGGAAACATAATACATGTGTGAATACATAGACAAACAGAGTGTCACTAGTATGCCTCTACTTGACTAGCTCGTTAATCAAAGATGGTTATGTTTCCTAACCATGAACAATGAGTTGTTATTTGATTAACGAGGTCACATCATTAGTAGAATGATCTGATTG